>NC_055977.1:17894041-18056541 GCF_018492685.1 Alosa sapidissima
GATCTTGAACCCTGTTTCTCATATCAGAGAGAGTTCCACCCTCAGCTAGAGCTTAGTGTTTCCCATACATTGACTTATTTGTGGCGCCCACCACAATATCAACATTGACCACCACACAATGGTTTTCCAGGTTGTACTAAATTGTGCTTAAATCTGGTTAGCATCATAACCACACTGTGCTAATTGTTAAAAACTGTTGTTCAAGTTTATTCTGCAAACCAACCACCACAAATGAAATTCAATTCTGTGGGAAACACTGAGAGCTGCACCTGTGGGGAGAGGTGATGGAGGAGAGGGGACACTCACGTCTTTTCCTGGAACTCCTGGCTTGCCTGGAAATCCATCTAGACCAGACTGGCCCTGCAGAGACAAGAAATATTTATTTCAACGATTATGCCATATTACAACCAGGATGCATGTTTAATATCTATGATGTCTTATTATAACCAGAATGAGGATAATAATGAAGAATACTGATTATAAAATGATGTCATGGTTTATAAGAGAGCTTCATCATTGATAGTTTGTCCTAAGGTTGTAGACATTCATTCAGAAAGTAGGCCTATGTTATGTCTGCCTTATAGACATGTTTCCTTTGATAAACTAAAAGGAAGTTCAATGACAGCAGTAAACTTCGACAAGTCTTGTATTGATTCCACATCCTCTGTCCCTGCAGGCCTACACCATATGGTGGCAATGAATAGCGTCTACACCAAATGTATCTCACTGCTGGCTCCTGTGTTAGCAGATCCACTGCCACTCAACCCCCTCACCTCCCGCACACACACACACACACACACACACACACACACACACACACACACACACACACACACACACACACACACACACACACACCACACACACACACGCACGCACACACACACACAGGAGCTCATTCATGTCTGTAAGCTATCTGACAGACAGGTGTCCCTGTAGTTAAGTACTTCTACACCTCCAGAAGTGAAAAGCCAGCTCTCTAGACAACTGTATTTCCTGGAACCTACAGCTGACAGGACAGGACGCAGGCAGGACCCCCAGCCCCCCTAAGCTATACACTGGGCACCTGAACTTCACTATGTTTAACGGCTTCAAGGATGTGGCAGGACAAGGGGAAGTGGTGGTGGTGGTGTGTGTGTGTGTGTGTGTGTGGTGGGGGGGGGTTGGGTCATTTTAGAACAAGTACCATATGGCAAACCCATCCATAATCTATAGTGATATACGACCCGTTAACTTAGACTAGAACCAGATCAGATGCACTGAAGGATTTCATCTCGTACAAATGGGTCATGCAATAACTCTTCGTTCTATTTTTTCCCCAAATCCCTTAATGATTTTTTTTTGGCAGATCAGTTTTTTTATTTGTACGCTTTGATTAATGTCTAGAGCAAAGGCATGGTCTGAGCTCCAGGACTGCTTTAGTCATCATCTGGATTATCCACTAGAGATAACACTCAAAAACGTGATTTGGAAAATCAGTCTTAAAGGGAGCAGGCCGACATTTTGGGAACCAGTTTGTCTATAGCTAATCTATTGCTAGAAGGGAGCTATAGGCTAAATGGCTGTAGGCTTAAAAAGTTGACATGTTCCTTTAAAGGTGCAGAATGTGGCTTGTGTTGGAAATACCACTAAACCTGAAAATAGCCTTAATGAAATGACTACCACCACACAGAGCACAGAAACCACTTAGAAATAGTCAGAAGAGTCAACGTTAAACAATTTTACATACTAGTTTGTTTTGACAATAAAAACCACATACTGTAAGTGAATTCTCTTCTTCACATACTGTACATCGCATCTTCAGTCAATTACTATTCAATCAGTGACTATTTAGCTTGATGCTGTGGACTTTATTTTGCATGAGGTGGATGATTGGAGGTGTTCATCACAAACTGAAGACTAGACTAGTGGGAGAGGGGAGAGGGGGAGAATGGGGAGGGGGGGGGGGGGGGGGGGTGGAGGCACTACGCCCCCGTAGTTCCCATACAGGAAGTTTGGAGAGTGCATCAAGACCAGACACATCTGTTACCTACATCAGCTTCATAATCTCTCAACTTCCAGAGGGAGGTGTGCGCATAACACAGGTCTACATGCACACACACACACACACACACACACACACACACACACACACACACACACACACACACACACACACACACACACGAGCACATTTGCAAGGTGGACTACAAGGAAAGCACTTAATCTCTTCCTCAGCACTCTACATCCCCTGCACAAAGTTTCTCCTTTTCCACCTGAATGGTTCCTTTTCCACCTGAATGGTTCCTTTCTGACTGTACATAAGGGAAACTCGTTGGGTGAGCAACTCTATCTGCAACCTCATCATGGCATGCAAACTGCCATGAAGTAAAGTAATCCGTGCAAATGGCTATTTCCAGATACAGTATGCACTCACTCTTTGATGCTGACTGTGGCTGCTGATCCCAGCACTGTTGACTGCAATGATGTACGGTACATTAGGAGACAGGATGGCTCTAAGAACCATTAAGTAAGGGGTAACGGATAACGGACAACATGACATCGTGTTTGGGTAAAAATAATGCACGTTTGAGGTGGTATGGTGGCCACGACCCAAAGCTAAGGCAGACCGGATGGTTCTAAGCACCGCTAATGTGTATTGAGGTCTGTGGATGTTGACTGATCGTGGCCATGCGTGTCAGGAGAGGGAGCAGACTCTTACCCTGGCTCCAGGTGCTCCTTTCTCTCCCTTCTTGCCAGGATCACCCTGCCGGAACAACACAGGAAGATGGTCAAGAAAAGAAAATACAAGACCACGTTATCATCAAGTCATCAATATTGAATACACTATAGATGATTAACAAAACACATCAGTGATATTTTAAGATATTACAATATTACAGTAACTTCACTACTCATATCAATTATAAAGATGTCTAAAGATTATGGAAATATTTTGAGTTGTATAGAGTTTATTGCTGCTTTCACGTATCAACACTGCAACACTTGGGTTGTAGACAAATTTCTACCTACTACTTTGGTACGTTGCACATATACTTTGTGCTTATTTACTTTGTACCTTTGCAAACCGTCACATGGTGATAAAACACATCCCAATCAAGCCCTTAGTCGCAAACACACACAATACTCACAGAGACCCCTTTAGGCCCGGACGTGCCTGGCAGGCCAGCATCCCCCTGAAGACCCTATGAGGTACAGGACAAGAGCAGAGCATGTTTAGGAGCCACTTTCTCCATCAGCCCTACCAGTATTATGCTGTTGCAGAAGCTAGGGAAGGAAAACACTTGAACATTAGTATGGGATAATACTGCACTTTACTACTATATACTATGTACTACTGATGATACTGCACTTTACTACTATATACTATGTACTACTGATGATACTGCACTTTACTAATCTATCATGTAGAGATCGTTGGTGTTATGAACAGGCCTTCTGCTGTTTTGTGTATTGGTTGTTGGTGTTATGTGGCATTGTTGTCCTCTAGTTGCCTGTATTCCTGACATGCTGTTTGGCACAGGATGAATTTCCTACAGGTCTAAATGAATACCTACTGTATCTAAATTTCTGCCTAGTAGTCGCCAAAGTCTATGTACTGTACCTTTGCTAATGCTACTTGATTTAATACAAATAAATTGTACTAAACTGTACTTATATAACATATTGAAACAAACAGTGCGCTGCATTAAACATGAAAACATGCCTGTTGTTTGCAATGAGCTCATGTTTGACCAATATGTTTGTGTAATGTCTAATTATATGTGGTACAATATGCAGTATGAAACAGACAAAGACAAGTTTTGTTAAAAACTTTAAGATGCCCTGATGTCCTGACCATGCTTAAACGTGTATCCGGTAAAATAAGCCATTGGGACCCCAGAAAAGCATTAGCACCTGTTAGAAGATGACCCCACTTCATGACCTCTAACCTATTGACCCCTGTGTGCTCTCGCTCACAGCGTGTCATCCCTAGTCTGAAGTTTGAGCCCTGTCATGTACCTGCTCATAACTCAACAATACTAAAAACACTACCCTAAACTACAACATGCTCATATTTGGCTACATCAAATGTTTCAAAAGTGCAAAGTTTCAAACATTTCAAGACAAACAACACCATGTTTTAAGACATGTTATTTACTCAGTATTTTTTTCCATCACTAGGGGGCACCAAATGTCTTCAGGTTGACAATCTAAACAGAGAGCATGCTTATATGTAAGGACACGGCATGACCCAAACAACCCTTCCCTAACAGACAAAGAGGTCATTACCAAGTGTGGTCAAACTATTAATCTAATGTAAGTGGCTAAGCCCCCACATCAGCTCAGTGCAAAGTAAAAGACTTAAATCAAATCTAAAATCTCAAACACACTTCTGTATGAAGCTAAACACAAGTTTGAGAGGTTATCAACCAACAGAAGCCTTTCCACAATGACAAAGTAAAGAAACATATGTCAACATAGTCTTCTCTGCTCTTGGAAAGAGGAAAAGAAAATGTCAGTGACATGGGGCATAGTGTACATTTATTAATTTGACAAACATTGCTGATAGAGATCTGAAGATCAACTGCCTGTGAACCAAAATTAATTAAACATCCTTCAATAGTGTCAAGGCTTTACTGAGGGTATAAAGGCAGCTCTAGTCGAGGTTTCTGAAATCTCATTAAATTAAGCCCCATGGTCTTAAGCTCTGTCAACCACATTTCCGCTCTTCGTCTACAGCTTGGCACTTAAACAGATTGGCACTTGGCTTCAGTTTCCATTTGGTAGTGATTTATGATAGCCCAAATATTGTTTCGCTTGTTTATGTTTGAGTGTTGGAGTGTTGGAGACTGTACCTTTGGTCCGAGAGGTCCAGGCAAGCCCAAGCCCCCTAATGCTCCAGGTTCCCCCTGTTAGACATAGACAGCTGTTCAGACAATTTGGTCTTTCAGGGAAGAGTATGACAGACTAACACAATGGTATTTCTCAAAGCTGAAATAGAAAAATGTCCAGAGGTGATGATTTATTAGTTTAGGTGCTTCTGACTAAAAAGGTTTTCAGGTTTATCATTAAAACATTCACAGAATTCAGAAACTGGCCTGCTTTTATCCTTACATAGTAAATTCGTTATTACAATATTAATCTGTGTTTCTAAATCAGTGACTTGGTCCGTTGTCTGTATGCGATGCCCACTGAAGGTCTGTGTTAGTTACTGTGTGAATCTGTGTGATGGTCAAGATTGGGCAGTGACACTCACTCTTTCTCCTTTGTCTCCTGATTCGCCTGCAAGGCCTGGAAGCCCTGGTGTGCCCTGCAAATGTATTCACATAGACGGATGTTTTAGTAAATGCATTCTAACAACCAAGCAAATTCATTTGAGTGAGTGAACAGACACAAACACTAATGTGCACCTATTCATTCTGCAAATGTAGCTTCTGATCAATGTATAAGAAACATGTTTTAACAGATTTTTTAAAACTGGAGTCTATTCTCATAATTGGAATTAAGAAACAAATGCTACCATTATGATTGAATTGGAGGACCACAAATAAGGCTAATCACTAAGGACCTTCCCTGACCTTCTCTCCTTTGATTCCTCTCTCTCCAGACTCCCCCTTAAGACCCGGGTCTCCCTGAAGGGAAGAAATGACCGTTACGATGAGAAAGGGGACACTGTGATAGAGAGCGTGCAGCGTTATTCATATGACCGGTGGCGAAGGCGCTCGGGACAAGGAACAAGCACTGAATGATCTGAGGCAGTACTCGGCAATGGGCAACACTGAACACAAACACACAACGTACAAAACTTTTGAAAAACAATGCAGTTAGTGACAATTTGATTTGACAGACCTTGCGTACATACACACACGCACATGCACAGACACACACAGAACAATGGACTGTGAGACAAAACAATTTTGACTGTTGCAACTTCCACAATACAGGGTTATGTTTTGAAAAGCAAGTCATGTTCAGAGACTACTGAAATCTATCACAATCCACACCACTTAGGAGACAATGGATTTTTTTCCCTCCTTTTGCTTGTTTTCCTCTTCTTCTGTGTCATGCTGCCGTGACACCTACAGTACACGCAAAGGAATCCCACAGAATTTCAAAGCATTGAAAGAGAAAGGGAGAAACTGTAAAGCTCTTTAATTACAAGGTTGGGATGAAATCTTGCCAGCTGTCTGAGGAACTTTACGCAGCCTAAAGAATCACAACCTTTAATTACAGCCACAGCTGGTGAGGCCGTTGATGCAAGGCACACAACATCACCCAGACAACATAACATCTTCACAGCATATAAAGAGCTCATACTGTAGGTTGTCACATTCTCTTTGCCACGAGGGCAATGCCATTAAGTTATGCTTAGAAGAGCTTTGAGAGAATTGGGAAAAGCATTTGGCATTCGGAGTTTTGAAAAATATTTGTTGTTTTATGTTGATGGTATTTGGCAGACGCTTTTATCCTAAGAGAGAACCTGAAATCTGTGTGACTTCTCCAATTAAAGTTATGTAGCTCAGTCCATCACCACAGTGGCAAAAAGATAATGTGGATGACTGGCTTTCAAATTAGATAGCTCACTGCTTTCCTCTTTACGTACTGTCATCGAAATGCTTGTGGTTGCTCACAATAACAACAAGTGCACGGCAAATGGATGCCCCTGTTCCTTCCCATTCAAATGGTAATTCACTACGCAATAATAGATCTTGCAGGATGTTGTTTATGAAAACGAAAAGCAAAACAGGAAAACATTATCAGGAAATGCTAAGGGGAAACACAATGTAAACAAACAATTGAAGTATTTATGCAGCTTCTGACCCTGTCCAATTTGATATTAAAGATACGTTGGCCTATGTAAACCAAACTGAGAGAAAGTCCAGCATCCCTGGTGTTCAATGTGAAACACATAATCTAGCTTGCTTTGAGTTAGGTTAAGAAAGGTCTTGCTGATTTATAATAGCATATAATTCTTTCAGGAAATTCCAGTGCTCAGGAACGAAATGGACACATTTTTCTAGTCGTGGGCGGCTGCTACTATCCCAACATGGCTGCAGCCTATAATAAAGAAGTTTCTGGAATGATCTTCGAAGTATAATTTCAGCCTGTGTCTTGTCAAGAGCACTAGAACAGTTGAATCTACAAACATAACACTGTGTGGAAAAAAAATATGCTAATCCATTGTCATGGATTTAAAAGATAGAAATCAGTGAAGAGTAAAGCCAAATCCCAAAATGTTCTGACAGCTTATGTCCCATGCCTCTTTCAGATGAAAGACTTGAAACAAACAAGCTTTGGCTTTATCAAATCAACCACAACAGGTGACAACAACAGCACGCCAGACTCCCCATCAGCCCTGCACTTGTTCTTCTGTCATGCATGCACAGTAAATACATAAAAGAGATGCTTAATGCACATAATATAAAACTCTACAGTCTTGTGTTTTCCTGCCAATTTGTTGGCGGCCATCTTTGGCTCTGTTCTTTGTAAGCTGGCCAGTAGGAAAGATAGGCTGGGCCAGTGATTTGGGTTCCATAATTATACCTCAGGTCTGTCAACTGGCAATGCCCTTCATAACTGAATGTTTTTTTTTTTTCTGAGAAGGGCGTAGACGTGTGCTTGCCCTCTCAGTTACTTGGTCTGTGTGTTGACCAAGGGCTATAATTCTGCCTATACAAGTCGTGGGGTTTCTTCCGCCTTTCTGTAGATCTTTAGGAAGATATGACGCCGTACTGCAAGGAAAAAGGTTGTGTTTTTCCTGAATTTATGGACTCACACTAGAGGATGGAATATGTGTTTGTAGCAAGGACACTGGTACTTGAGCTTTACCCACTGAAGTCAAGATTGTACCAGTTCAGCTAAACCAAGTCAAGATGAAACAGCTGAGCTAAGCTCAAATAAAACTAGTTAATCACAGCATGATTTGAAGCAACTAACTTATTTTTGAATACAAGTCACCTGCAAGTCCCGTAGTCCACATTCCCTTAAAATAAAATAACTGGGCTATGTAACAACAATGCTGAAGTATAGGCAGGGATACTTTGTGCTCTTTCATAGCATCTTTAAAAGTGGATGGCCCAATCCAAAGTGAGCTCTGAGGAATGACTAAAGGGCTAAAGGACTAAAAACTCACAGACTTAATTGAGCTCAGGTGCTAAGTGAGTGAGTTTATGAGGCCACATGGGCTCAGATAGGTATAAATGGGATTGGGACAGCACTTCACGAGATCACATGTTACCTTGGCGATGTTTAATAACAAATGCTCCGTTCCATGGTCGTGTGTCGTGCTGTTGTTTACCTCACAAGCTTTGAACTGTGGGTAATTCCCTTTGGTGTCTGCACTGATGCAGATTCACGGTAAGGGCTCGGTAAGTGTGTAGTCAAACCCTCACGCTCTTTGAAATGCGACATTGGGACAGCCCTAAGCCCTTGCGAATTTTGTGAGAACGCGCAACAAAGTCTGTGAGTCTGGACTGGTCTTGGGATTGGGCCGATATGTGTGAACTTTCCTATTCATGCACTTGTTATGGGAGAGATGATAAATGTACGCAACCCAATCGCTGTTCACTGTTATTCACTGACCTAAGAAATACTTCCTCTCATGAAAAAAATAATAATGTAGTGAGAGAATTGGAGAAAATGAGGAGTGACATCAGACATGAAGACTTGAGGCTTTAACATGACTGAGACAGCATGCTGACAGTGAGACAAACATGCACCACACAGCATCCACAATGGAGTGTGCTCGAATGTACTTACCTTGAGACCTCTATCACCTTTAATAGAGGTGGCTTTGCCCTGCAAATAATCAATCGACATGGATTAATTATTGTCGAGGCCCAAGAGAGAAAATCAGAAATCAGCAGCAGAGAGGAAGAAAGCAGCGTTTACTGTAAGCTAATCAAGCTGAGGCTAATCCTTTCAACATGTGAATTCTATTTACTTTAAAGGAGATACAGAGACTAGATCTGAAATGACATTTCACTTCAGTTACATTTAACTAGAATGTAGCTAACAGCATCTCAAATGAAAATGGCCTAGTCACGATGTGAGATGTAAACAAAATAGGTTTCGTACAGCTTCTCCTTTTTGTCCTTTGAGGCCCTGAGATCCTCCTGAGCCTTTAATACCAAGGTCACCCTGAAAAGATGTACGCACAAATGGGTTTCAACATGCAGCATGGGAGTGCAAAGACATGTACTCTGGTATGTACATTATGCATTTTACACACATAACATCCAGCATTTCACCCATATTGTAATTAAATAATTAAATAATTAAATAATTTGTGAATTGTGAATGAAATGGGCTCAGAAGAAAATATGGGCACTTTAAATGACCTTTTCACCCTTGGCACCCTGGATACCAGCTGGACCTATGTCTCCCTGTGAAATAGAGGAGATGAGAGAAGGAAACAGTGGCAAAAGAAAAAATGAAGAAGACAGATGTCCCTTGCATCATGATTACATTTATCAAATTAGGCACTGATTGGAAACAAAACAAAGTCTGAAACATCATCAGACTTTTTTTTTTGTCATTCAAGTACTTAATTATGATAATGAAATGTAAATCTCATGCAAGTTCAAACATGCAAAACTGAATAGAATATAATAGAAAATATAGAGTATATGTATATGTATATGTATATATAAATACAAGTATATATATCCTAGGACAGAATAGAATAGTATCTCCTTTCCACATCTAGGTTGAGGGATGAACTTTGACCCCTTCCTCCTGACTTGTACCTTTTGCCCCGCAGGGCAAGAGCAGTTGACTGTCTCTTTGCCACTTTGCTGCTCCACTACCGTGGGACTGGGTGTGGGTATGGCAACAGGGGGTGCTTCCGTCACCACCTGCTTAGGACACTACAACAGAGAAAGGCACAAAGCCAAGGTTGGACATGGCTGCTAACAGCTGCCCATGATGGGTAGCGTGATAGTACGAGTGTTGAACCCAGACAGTAACGTTGTTATAACCAACATCTTCTCAAAAAAAAAAATATATATTGGAGAAATTACTGTCATAAAAGCGTTTATACATGTTTATTTGACATCTTCCTATGGTCAGTCTATAAGTGTGTGTGTGTGTGTGTGAGAGAGAGAGTGTGTGTGTCTTGCCGCCTGAAACAGTATTAGGGTGTCTGTGTGCGTCACACACAGATTATGTGTTTGTGTTTGTGTATGTGTAAATGTGCGGATGGCACACATGCTTGTGTGTGTGTGTGTGTGTGTGTGTGTGTGTGTGTGAGAGAGAGAGTGTGTGTGTCTTGCCGCCTGAAACAGTATTAGGGTGTCTGTGTGCATCACACACAGATTATGTGTTTGTGTAAATGTGTGGATGGCACACATGCTTGTGTGTGTGTGTGTGTGTGTGTGTGTGTGTGTGTGTGTGTGTAAATCTATGTTTACACTTCCATGTAGCCCTGTAAGACTGATATTGTTGGTGACTCAGTGGCAGGATGTAAATGGAGAAGGTGTGAGGGAGAAGCCAAGCAGCATGCTGAAAATGTCTGAGTGTCTGCACGCAAACACACACACTCTATCTCTCTCTCTCTCTCTCTCTCTCGCTCTCTCTCTCTCGCTCTTGCTCTCTCTCTCTGTAAACCTTTGCTGTCTTAACAGAATATTATCACAATGTTACATAATCAGACTACAGACAGACAAGTTCACTTTCACCTTTCTAAAGTTCTCCACCAACCATATACACACAACCACACATCCACACATCCACACAACCACACACACACACACACACACACACACACACACACACACACAACCACACACACACACACAACCACACACACACATACACACAAACACACAGACACACACACACACTCACCACACACATCCACTCACCGGGCCACCAGGAATATCACAGCAGGTTTCCAACTCAGCTTGTTTGGAGTCACAGTAGATCACCATCCTCTGGAGGTCAAACTGCAGGGTGACACGCAGGCTTGAGGTTACACACAAGCCCAGATAGACAGCAACAGGTTGACATGTGCCCTTAGGTTGGCTAGGTAACATGCTTCCTATTTTGTCTGGATCAAGCCCCATCAACATTTGTTTGAAATCTTCCAACCAAGACATGAGATCTGACTGACCGGCAATATTGTCTGTAAATAAATACTAGGGGAACAATTTAGTCGACACTTTTCATCCTGGTGAACCACAATTTGTTTAATTGATAAAATCCAATTCAGATATCACATTAAAAATGTTGTGACTGTAATATGCATGTGTCCCGCTGTTATATGCATGTGTCCATATTAACCAAAACTTGATAATAAAGCATTTCAAATGTGTTTTGGCCAATTTTTAAAATTTATTTTGGCATCAATGTGATCGCAGATAGATCTCATATGCTGTAAATCTTAAGAGTAGACCTAGAGTACTATTATCTAGATGTTCTATGAACTGTTGCCTTAGCAACAACATGGCGCCATAAAGTACTTACATCAATAGGGACGCTGTCGTACAGTCTCTTTCCAATGACCGTCTTCCCCTTTACGTCAATGTCCTCTCGCTCCTCAATGGGGATCGTCTGGATGAGTTTGCAGTCCAGATACAGGGAGACGTTTTTGGCCCCGACGCTCAGGGCGATCTTGTGCCAGTTGCGGTCAAACAGGTTGTCTACCTCCTCGTTCTTAAAGACCGCCCTGACCGCGTCTTTGGTCAGGCCGACCGCATTGTACTCCACTGCCTTGTTCTCTCCATCCAGACGAATGGACACCTGAGGTAAAGGGGGGGGGGGGTTGAATAGAAGGAGCATCAGTAAGAAATGTCAAAATCACAAAGTTCAACCAGTTTCCACTTATTCTGAAGCAATGCGATGACTGGCTAGAATTGTAGGCTTGGGTCCGAGCCATTTTGATTGTTTCCAATTAATCCATTATGTAAAGCACTTTGTGTCCTATGCTTGAAAAGTGCTATATAAATACATTTTATTATATTATTATTATTATTATTATTATTATTAACACAAATAGAACAGTATCCAAAAACCAGAGACTTTGAGACGCACAGAATAGAGTAAGAGAAAGCTCTCTGAGCTTGACAAAAAGCATATTGGTATTATAATCACATAATCAACCTAGAAACAGAGAAGCTGATTCATCATGTTAAATATTCATGCAATAACCTCCTCACCTGTGGAATCCCATACTTGTCATAGATTTGCCAGAGGTACCAGTCTTCTCTTCTGGAGAGTTTCCTGAATTTAAATGTTGTCACAAAGGCATATTCATCTGGCAAGCCCTGGGCAAAAACATCCCTGAGGGAAGGAAGATAAAAGAGAAAGCTCTATTATAACTTTCAAACAAAGTGGCCTCAAAATTCACCACTTCAGACATGGAGTTTCACAGGGACAGTCAAAGATGCGCTAGCCTGTCATTCAGCCCATTAGTTCATCCAGATGATATGCCCTCTACTTCACACCTACTGTCTACTGAAAAAGAATCACGGATACAGACCTGGGGTGCGTTTCCCAAAACCATAGTTGCTAACCTGTTAGCAACTTAGTTGGTTGGCAATGGGAAATTGCATTGCAACCAACAAAGTTGCTAACTTAGTTAGCTTAGTTAGCAACTATGTTTTTGGAAAACTGCTATGCTAAGTTGTGTAAGCAGTTAAACACGGCAACAATGCAGACAAGCACAGAATGGATGACTGATTATCTGCTCAAATAATAAATGACATACTCTAGGCCGGGAGACAGTGGTCATTACACACAGTAGGCTTGTAATAGTATCTGTTGGGCTAATCAGTCCAATGCTTGCAACTACTCTTGAGGCACTTACTCAGTCTGCTGGACTATGGGCATTGTCCCCAGGCGCACATAAGAACTTTGTCCAGGCTCTTCCCTTGTGCCCAAAATATCTTTCACATTGAAGTAATCCATCAGGTCAAATCCTAGGCAAAAGAGATAGATAATGTCACAGAAATGTGCTGAATGTGTAGATGTTTTTCCCGTTTAGGCATTTATATTACTACTGTGCTGTTAAAAAGTAAGATGCCAAACTCGTAGGCCAACATCCATCCATTTAAAGCAGGCCATGATGCTGATACATATAAGTGCCACTAGAGGGCAATCCACATGGTCAGGGAGACAGTATTCTTACTTGAGGACCAGATAATCTTATGAGCAACAAGCCACACTTAAATGAAGTAATTGCATGTTTGCCCATAAAAAAAACTGCTCCATATACTGTAGAGGAGTGGAGAAGAACGGTTCTTGTCTCGTCTAAGCTCCAAAGCTCAGGGATACATGTCAGCAGATTTACTGGTGGAACATTTTTGTTGTTTGTTTGTGATGTTCACATTCTTGTGAAGACACACTTTTTGAGGACACCTTCATTTTCCATGCTGATAATGTCACGGATATCTGTCGTAATGACTGCTTATGTCATTTTGATTGACGCATGTGCAAGTTTGCGGTGCAGCACTAAACAGGGCCTTTTCCGAGCCGAGCAGCATGTAGATGCTGCCGAAAAAGGTAAATATGGGTGAGTCAAGACACACCCTGTCATCACACACAAGGCTGTACTTATGGGCAGGGAACTGCAGCTTTAAGTCTCATTATTACTGAATAAGTGAAAACAGAGCAGGACTCTCTTTTTTGCTTGGAGATTATCAGCCCCACTAATTATGCTCGATGCTTCAGATGCACTGCCAGATCCAACTGGAATAAACTTTATGCACAGATCTGCAGCTGCCTTAGGGAAAAAGGGTAAAAGATGCCACATGCAATTATGTCATTGGTAAAAAAAAATGTGTGTGTGTGTGAGAGAGAGAGAGAGTGAGAGAGAGAGGGGGGGGGGAAGAGAGTCGAGGGAGAGGAAAAGAGAGTCGGCGTGACTGAGGTTTTTCTGGGTAAGCCGCCCACCATTTAAGGTGACATCCAGGGGCCACTCCCACCAGCAACAAACAAGTAACTATGGAGATGCCAGCTGGGCATTGGGTGTTTCCAGCTGCAAGTCTGGCAGATGTCCTTGAGGCTATGTGCACATTGCCTGAGGGAAAAAAGCCACAGATTGTCCCAAATGGTCCTCTTGCTTGTGCCCCTCAAAACCCACAAATAACACAATCTCCCCTCATGTAATGGCCAACTCTGCAGTGGATTATTGCCTTTTTTCCTCTGTTCCCAGCTGCTTTGGAGAAAACAATTTCACTTTGCAATTTGAGATAATGTGAGCGGGCAATATCGACTGACACTATACGAACTAGGACGAGCAAAAGTACACTTTTGCCGTAGGGTAAGCCTAAACCAGGGCAAGTGTGAGATAAGTTTACAACAGTATTAATGACAAAGTAGGCTGGAAAAGTTTTTTTTTTTTGGCACAGTGCCCATGCTAATTTAATCTAATTTAGACTACAGGCCTTAGGAATTTAGGAACAAAGTTTTCATTGATAATGAACACTACCATTTTGCTTATTATTGTATTGGTAAGTATTTAGGAGGGGTTATCAACCCTGTTAAGTGATTTTTATTAATCATGTTTGATGTTTTCGTTCACTAGGCAAATGCTCCGTTCCATAGATTTTGAGACTATTAGTGCGAGCTAGCCTGGTTAGCACCAGACCGTGTCTCAATTGAAATTGAGATTGTGTCTGGACAAGCTTCTTTCACCTCCCATTTCCAAGGGGTGTCTCCAACGGACGCTGATGAAAATGTCTCTGGACACAATTGGATAGACCTAAAACCAATTACAGCAATGAAGGAGATGAGATATGCAGAGCAAAGGAAAAAACATCTCAACAAACCAGCGTTTTTCCAAATACTGTTTCGATGTCATCATGTTAAGCCCGCCTCAACGGTTGTGATTGGTGCCCAGGTTTTAGGGAACATTGAAAATGGAGTAAATTACCTCTTTGCCAGACCTGCAGAGAAATTTCAAATTTGCCAAAGGTTCGTCTGGGTTCTCCCAGGCTAAGTTTGAGCGCTTAAGGGCCGTTCACACCAGAAATGCCAGTTAACTACAAAGATAACTAACGATAAAAATGTCCACACTGACCAACAATAAGTAAAGTCTCTCCATGTGTTGATGAATGTGATGTATAAAATGTTATGGATCCTGATTGGCTGTCAGCTTTTTATAATTCTCAAAAAATCATTCTGGAAGTGACCCCCGCCCCCCACCCCAACAATATCGTTCTTCGATGTTGTCATCGTTAGGCCTTTAGTTTATGTGTAGACATTGTCATTCATATTTGCTAGAATGCTTTTTTTCCATTATCGTTAGAGTTGTTTTAGTCTGAGTGAACCCAAACAACCCTCTGCAGGTCCATCTGGATGCCGACTTCCGAATCACCAAAACAGCACAGTACAGCAGCGCTGTTCAACACAACCAATGGCTACACTGGATGATGAAATTGAGTTACAAGTGCATTTAAAACCTATGTGTTTGCTATACTGTATTTTCCGGACTATAAGTCGCACCGGAGTATAAGTCGCACCAGTCAAAAAATGTCTCATGAAGAGGAAAAAACCATATATATAAATATATATATATGTTGCACCTGAGTCGCAAGACCAGCCAAACTATGAAAAAAAGTGCGACTTATAGTCCGGAAAATACGGTACTTTCAAAAATACTTGGTAAGAGTTTATTGTACCAGTTTAATTTCATTGCTAGTTATGCCCTGCCTTGGGAATCGAAAGCGACTGAAGGGTCCCCAGACCCGTTCTTAATCTCAATTGAGATTTTAGACACGGTCTGTTGTTAGCCAGGCTAGTGAGCGCTGACCTGTAATTTGAAATGGCAGCAGAAAGCATGTAATCATCCACCAAAAAAGCTATTTTGATCAGGGCAGCAAAAAAAAATCGAAGGGAACGCCAGATGACTGTCAATGTGGGAAACTCGCTCAGAATGCACTCTTTTGATCCAAATGATGGTGACATCTGCATCTGGAAGTTCTATCTGCCAAAGTGTTGACTGCAAATTGATCGCATGTTTAAGGACATCTCCAGAGTTGTGTCACAGAAATATATCATCCTTGACTGTAACTCAAAATTCACACGCGACTTTCCAGACATTAATCCACTGATTCAAATAATAAACGTAATTTTACTGTGAGACAGGAAACAATGCCAAATAAATACATACATACATATATGAGCTATTCTGGGTCCTATAGGTCATCAACCACAGACTGTCATCCGTGACGTTTCCTGTTTTTTTGTAAAACCTTGCATATATGTGGTTGATGTGCATACATTTAAAAGCTTAACATGTATTTTTATGCTCAAAAAGAAGTTGCAAACTTGTACTTATAAACATGTAATTTGGACAGTGCCAGACAATGAGAAAAAGAAATCTAGTCAGTCAAACTGTTTAAACTCCAACAGACGAACAGACATTTGGATTTAGTATGTGATATAAACTTCCTGCTGTCACATGTTGCAGTCTACAGGAGAGAATTGGCCACATAATTAGCACTGCCCTGTACTGGAGAGGAAGTGAACTGTAGTCTAGTGAAGCAACGTCCTTACAAACATCTGCCACCCTAGAACAGAACACCCGGTTTGGTATGATATACAGTGCAAACCTCAACCACCTTTGTTATAACTCGTCCCTAAACTCTGTTAGGGGGGTAGACACACGGCTCCATTCACTCGCACTCCTCTACCACACACTGTCTCCCAGTCACATTAGGATAGTCTAGTGGCTTTCATTGCCCTGCTGTCACAGTCTGGGTGTTTTTGCAGCCGACATCACACCCCCCTAATCATCAAACTGAAATCCCAAAGCACTTCGCACAGAATGTTGAATTCAATCATGCATTCAGAGCAAAATGAAAACTTTGAAGTGGCCGATCACATTCATACATCTTAAGTTGACAGCTGCCATTACAATAATGCTATTCAGTTGCTGTCGGCCTATATGGGCTCAGGGAGCTCAAATGCTCTCTCTGTCTCTCTCACTCTCTCTCTCTCTCGCTCTCTCTCTCTCTCTCTCTCTTCGACTAGACATCACTCTCTGCCTGACTGTTTTTTCTATTAGCGTGATGAATTTGAGTGGGAGGTTTCAGACAGGAACCATAATCCCCAAAGGCTTTAAGATAACATCCTACCTATCTGCCTGTGTGCCACCACTCAACATTTCTGAGCCCAAAATTAAGTACTTTTTCCACAGTCCGACACACAAGCGTCTAATGCAGGGAAATTAGTAACTTTCGAGATGACAAACTTGCTCATCTCCACTCAAAACATTGCCAGAAAGTTTGGGTGACTCTTCACCGGTCATGGTTTCCTCACATTTCTGAGTTAGAGAAGAGGGTGCTTTTCATTTTCCTGCATGTTCAGATGCATAGCATGGCCACTGAACAGATGCTCCTAGTTTGGAGAAGCAGGGCTGTACAAAGAAAAGAATCAATGTGCCTTGGTTTGAGCAGAGGTCAAATGTTTGTGGCTATAGCCTTGTTGCTTTGCATGTTTACAATGGAAAACAAAAAATGTAAAGATTCACACTCTTCACTCTTTGAATTCAGATTGGAAAGTTCAAAGAAAAAAGTTTGCTTCAGTTATCCTACAGGTGAGATGTTTGTAACTACAGGACTATTTATCATTCCAGGTGCAGTAAGCCTAGTGCCCAGCCACAACAGATGAACTGTGATGAACTGCCCTACTTGTGATGGTTTTATGGTTTATGGTTTGTGCTACAAATCAACCTACAACCTCTGTAGCACCACTGCTACATATATGTGCAAAAAATCCTGCAGCCCTGGGGAGGATGGTAACTCACAGAGTGTCTTTTTGAATTAAAATCAGAGAGGGTATGACAGGTGTAAATAATGGAGGCTTTGACACTGTAAAGCTGGACAAAGGCCAGTGGGTGATGCATAAACATATACCGGGCAAAGAAGCCTGTATGTCTGTTTGAGAGCAGCTTACAGTTGGAATTGAGAAGGTGGAAATTCTCCATGAATCAGAAAGAAAACACTCTCCTCTTAGAGGACTGTGCAACAAGCGTGGCCATTCTTTTGTGGAAAACCATTTCCATCTGATTAAAGCATTACGGTGTTTTCACTTTAAGTCATTTAGTCGCTTCAGTCTTGGGGCTTATGGAAGGAGACAATGAGCTTGTCTCGGGGACTAGATCGAAATCCTGGATTAAACAGTGTTTCAAATGTCCATTCTCTGCCCCAGTGCTAGTCAGGGATTATGAGTAATTCCACTTTAAGAAGGCAGCGTTCTGAGTCCAAGAAAGCCACTATTGAGTCTGCCGTCTGAGAAGAGACAGGAAGCGTTGGAGTAAGAAAGGGGAGAGTGATGGAGGAGGAGGTGTGTGTGTGTGTGTGTGTGTGTGTGTGTGTGTGTGTGTGTGTGTGTGTGTGTGCACCTCTGTGTGTTCACATGTGTGCGTGTGTGTGTGTGTGTGTGTGTGTGTGTGTGTGTGTGTGTGTGTGTGCGCACCTCTGTGTGTTCACATGTGTGCGTGTGTGTGTGTGTGTGTGTGTGTGTGTGTGTGTGTGTGTGTGTGTGTGTGCACCTCTGTGTGTTCACATGTGTGCGTGTGTGTGGGTGTGTGTGTGTGTGTGTGTGTGTGTGTGTGTGTGCACCTCTGTGTGTTCACATGTGTGTGTGTGTGTGTGTGTGTGTGTGTGTGTGTGTGTGTGTGTGTGTGTGTGCGTGTGTGTGTGTGTGTGCACCTCTGTGTGTTCACATGTGTGCGTGTGTGTGTGCGCGTGCGCGCGCGCGTGTGTGTGTGTGTGTGTGTGTGTGTGTGTGTGTGTGTGCACCTCTGTGTGTTCACATGTGTGCGTGTGTGTGTGTGTGGGTGGGTGTGTGTGATGTGTGTGTGTGGGTGGGTGTGTGTGTGTGGTAACATTACCTGGGACCTCCTCCAGGCCTGCACTGGGACTGTTGGGTTTGAACCGGTCTGGCCGAACCTTCATGTTTGGGCACAGAACATCTGTAAGAATAGCAGACACATGTTAAACAAAGTTATAAAACAGCAAGCATTTGCCCATTATTTCCCATTTGAAATAAAATAAAAATCGTTTCTTTTTTGGGAGGTTGCCCCTATGATTTCTTCTGTTGCCCCTATGATTTTTTCTGTTGCCTGTTTGGATAGAAGTGTCAGCTGAAATGAGTAAATGTAATGTTAGTGTAAATGAATGAGTAAATGTAATGTTAGTGTAAATGAATGAGTAAATGTAATGTTAATGTAAATTAATGAGTAAATGTAATGTTAGTGTAAATTAATGAGTAAATGTAATGTTAATGTAAATGTGTGAGAAAAAAAAAACGGTCTATCCCTGATCACTTAGTTTAGGAACATACAGATCCATTACTGCAACAAGACCGAGTGACGCAGGACGAGTACCCTTAGAAGTGTTTCAGAAGTCTTGCATACTTTAACTTGCGCAACGCCACACTTGTGTAATACATAGACTCAGTTTTTCCAAGGGAACCCCCACACAGCCTCTATCGGAAACAAATACAGGCCTAATATTAAGACTGGTAGTAAAGCAGCGCCCCTCACTAACTCCCAACTTAAGTCATCCCTCTTTCAGTAAGAGATGGCTGGCATAACTCATGTCTCAGAGACTGCTTGCTTGCAGAGTGGAGACACTCTCGGTTCCAGCTGACTGTCTGGAGAAAGGACAGCACTGGTGGCGGCGGTGACAGTTTTAGACTCACGCTCGCCTGCCTTTGAAAGCCGTGGGTCCTTAGAGTGATCTGGTTGGTGACAGCGAGAAAGGTAACACCACAAGCATGCATCAGCTTACGGTAACCTCAGCACTCAAACAGCAACTCTAGAGTGGGCAAAGGGTGGGGTACGTTTTAGGAGGGGAGCTATTTGTAGGACGTTCCTGCCCCAGCATGACATGACAACAGGGGTGGGATACTGTGGCAGTGACTGAGTCGTTCTGAGAGGCAGCCACGCCAGGTATGGTGCCCTGAGAATAGCTTGTTTGAGCTTGAGGAGCTCAATGTGGAAACCGGCCTTCCCCAAACGACACACAGATGGCGGGCTGTTTTAGGGAGGAAGTGTTTTGTCTTTCTTGGACAGCTGAAGGGAGTCGGCAGGGCGGCTCGCCTTCTCTGGCTGTCCCCCCTGAAGTCTGACTTAATTGATTCTGTGATGCTGGCCCCTACTGAATGGGGGTTCTTCCTTGTTACAAGGTCTGATTTTAGACACTGTCTGTCCTTGTTTCAACTGTTGCACAAGCACAAATATTAATGGCACTGGGGTAAACAGTTGTTTGGTTTATTTTTCTGTTTGTTTATTCACAGGGCATGATTATCAGTACTGGACGTCAATGATCTATGGTTGGATTACTTTCCGGGTCCGCCAGCCTCGTGGCTAAGGAAAACATGACATGTCAGATTATTTTTAGTATGTTCATGGCCACTCAATGACCCACTTGAAGAGGCCCCACCCTGTAAACTGTGTCCTTATATTCTCAAGTCGTGGCATTATTTTCTCCAACTATTAATTACAGTGGAGCATGAGAGCACGATGCCATTGACTCCACCTTTCTAAACAACTTATCTAGAGATCATAAGGTAGTCTTTATCTACATATCACAGCATAAGTTTTATCTAGAGATCACAGCATACATATTCTTTATCTAGAGATCACGGGGAAGCCTGTGAAAGACACTCCCCAACGGGACAGTGTTGTGGTCGTCTCACTTGTGTGCGTGTGTCTGTGGTGTCTATTTGTATTTGCATACAAAGTGGGCAGACACCCAAAGCCACAGCCGCTGATCGCATCCCTGACAATCATGTGTAATCAGACCCTGTAATTTTGTTTAATCGTACCTATAAAAAGCACTTTGTCATGTTTAAAGAGGCTTTAACTTTACCGTGAGCGCAATCTTTTATGGCAGAGTGTGTAGCTCTCCTTTATTCTCTCTCTCTCTCTCTCTCTCTCTCTCTTTCTCTCTCTCTCTCTCTCTCTCCCTCTCTTTCTCTCTCTGTCTCTGAACAGACCATCCACCTCAGACTGGCATAAACTGAGAGTTTGCTTCAGGGCCCAGGGGAAAATCCAGGTGACTTGTTTATTTCCACAAAAAACTTTGTTCCTGCATGCATTCAGACTGATGACTTCTCCATGAACAAACATCAGCGCCAGATCCCCATTCCTCTACTTAATGACATCTTCCCAGGAGGTATTCTAAGTGTCTTGTACTGGTAATAATCAGTTCTTTGTGTCCATGTTTCTTCTAATTTTCAAGTAACAGAAAGGTGGCATTTTGCACATTATTCCCACGTTGCCCTCTTTATAAACACTTAAGTGTTCCCAGCAACTAGTGGTTGGTGCTTAAGTCCTAACAAGGCACAAAGTATGGGTCTAAAGTGCCATTTGGCCATAGCAGTGCCCATTCTTTAGGACTTGGGGTGAGGTAGCCTTGAATAGCCAACAGTGCGTCATTGTTTTAAAATGGTGGCAGAAGTCATGCCTTAGGGAAAGAAAGATCAACGACACAGCGACTTCCTGTGCCTGTGGCCCCAACACTGTTATTTTCGTGACCAAGCTGAGAGTTAAAATGAAGGCTTAGGAACCAGATAGTGGATTGTGGGTACCCATCATGCTCTTCCTTCATGCCTCTCATGCCCATGTGAGCTATACCATTTTATACATTATGTTGAGTGGGTGACACATCTAGTTGAACTATGCCCTCAAGTAGATTAAAGGAGAATCCCACGATTTTTTTAACATAGATCCTTGTTTCTCGAGGTCACCAAGTACTGTTGGTACAAAAAAAATTAAACGATCTGTTCTACCTAGCTTGAACACGCCCCCAGAGTGTAGCACTGTAGCTGCCTTGCAGCTCTAGCTGTTGGCTACAGCAACTCCAGCTAGGGTGAACCAATTGTTTTCAGGGTTTTTTTTGTGTTGACAGTACTCAAGAAAAGACTAATAATCTACGTGAAAAATCACGGAATTCTCCTTTAAGCTAAAATTGTTCTCTAAATATGCTCCACTCAAGTGTCAAATTGTATACATGAACACACCTCTAATGTATTATACTGTAGTGTGCATGCTTCCAGAATATGTGTTCGTGGAAACTGAGGGCTCTGGGGGCTATACTAACTATTTCTTAACCTGAACCGAGGCTCATCACATGCCTGTGACTATACAAAAAGTGCACAGTTCCCACAGGTATAGAAAACCTGGAAAAGGTAATGAAGTCATATTTTCCAGGGCTGGATATGTCATAGACCAGAGTCAAATGTATCAAGGCTTTGGAAAGGGTATTTTAACATGTGTTCAGTGATGACAGAGGTTACTTGCAACTATTGCAGTGCATTGTATGGGTTTTTACTAATGTTTGTGATAGGCGATGATTCCATCCAAAGCACTCCATGTTCTCTTGTCACAACTCCATTTAAAACCCAGACCACACCATTCACACAATCATAACAGACACATCCACCAGCCATTGTCAATGTTATTAATTAGAGCTGTGTGTTAACTCAAAGCTGTCTACCCATCCCTACACTACTGTGTGACAGTGTACCAGCAAAAGTGTGGTTGAACCACTGACAGGCTATCTATAAACAATGCCACTGCTTAGTCTGATGTCTCAGTTGTATATTTGTAACCCCGTAACTGTCATCAAAGGCTGTATTTTAAATAACGTCATACAATAAGGTTGTAAATGACAGACTGTTTTTCATACCAAGAAGTTTGTGTGTGTGTGTGTGTGTGTGTGTGTGTGTGTGTGTGTGTGTGTGTGTGTGTGTGTGTACCATGCGTGTATGTGGCCATGTGGTAAGCATGGCTGGACAAGACCAGGGGAAAGGCCACTAACAGAAGGCATCCCCTTGAACATCCCATCCCAGACAAGCGGAGGGGTAATCTGAAACAGATTTTGGGTTGGGATGGGGAAACCTTCCTCAGAAGCTAAAGCAAACACTCAGGGGGCCTTCAAACAAGCCCCAGGACCATTACGCTGCAGCTGCTGTCAAATTTAGAGACACGTCGGGGCTGATTAGAGGCCACAAGGGTTTTGTGGTTGTGGTGGGCCAAGACAATCAAATTCGGTTGTGTGTGAGCGTGCGATATGCCCTATTTTAGTCTGTGAAAAATATGGTTTAACACTGCCATGTTTCTCCTTTTGTACCATATCATCTTGATTGGAAAGTAGGCCTGATCTTGCAACAGATGTTGGTTAGGGGCTACAGAGGTGATATTATCTAATTGACTAACTCCGACAACAATATGTTCAATGTACACAACAACACAATATATATCACTCTCTCCTTCTTCACTGGCAATTTAATACTGTCACATGCAAATCTAAAACTGAAAGTCGGATTCTGGAAGAAATCTGTAGCTAATCTCTAAATGTTTTTTGGTCAAATCGTGGCCTTATCTGGGCCGAGACTGGACCACATTGCACTATCTGGGTAACTGCAGGGTCAGTGAGGTCATCTGAAGGCTGTGAGGGTTTTTAACCCCACTTCACTTTCTCTGGGGTCTCACAGGCTTGATTTATGATCTGAAATGTCTCTGTAGCTTTTGATCTGGGGCACATTTAAAAGCTGTTGATTAGAAGCTGCACCCCATGGCTCTTAAGGCAAACTGAGCTTCACAGCAGCATGCACATGAAACATTAGAGCTGTAATTTTTGGTGGAAAAAATAACCCGGAGCGTGTGGTCAGTGTGTTTGGCTTGACCACGGTTATTCTTGGACGTATGGAATATTGAGTTCTTAGAGAGAGGATTGTGGAGAATAAACAAAAAAGACTATAAGAACACTAAACAGACAAAGAAATGAACAAAAACAATGGCACATTCTGAGATCTAAAGGAAAAGTTCTGTTCTGGAACGTGTCCTGTTTTGTCCTTTGTTCTCATTCCAACATCAACAAAAGAGCTGGTATGATTTATGCATGGACATCTAAAATTAAAGAAGAATCTTAATCTAGACTGAACAGAGGGCAGGCTGAGGGTCAAGGATGTGTGTGTGTGTGTGTGTGTGTGTGTGTGTGTCTGTGTGTGTGTGTCTGTGTGTTGGTGCATGTGCGGGTGCGTGTGTGGAGGGATATGAATGTGCATTCTCTCTCTTTGGATTATCTGTATGTACCCCACAGTAAGGGTATCTTGTTTAAACAGAAAATAGATTCCACTGGGTTTGTAACTGGGACAGAAAGCTAAATCTGTCTTGAGTGGGCATTAGTGCCGAGTTCATTTAAAACCAAGGTGACTTGCACTTGTTGTTTCAATGCTGGAGTCATAGTCTCTTATTTCCACTCAAGTTAATAACAACCTCATTCACTACCTAAATTGGGTGATAAACAAACATTACATTTGTAACTGCATGTTTAACCATGCTAAGATAAATAAACAAACACGCACAAGTAAATAAACTAGCACAATCTTTGCTAAGGCCACACACAGGCCTCACACAGGCCTCACATGACCCTGAGATCTTAGAGGTCATCTGGATATCTATGTCCAAATTATCATACAGATATTTAATGAGTGTTTTTGTTCATAATGGACTGTAGCAATCACACACACACACGCACACGCACACACACACACACACACACACACACAGAAAAGCACTCAGTATGATTTTACATACTCAAGTATTTGCCTCTGGCTGACCGGCAGTGATCTGGAAAAGTAGTTGAGGTCAGGAAGGGGGGACTGAGCCTTTCCACTCCTCCTCACCTCTCAACCCAGAACCCAGTGGGGCAAGCAACCACAAAAATGTCCTGGTCACCCAAGCTTCCTGTACAGGCCAAAACGCATGTGTGTGTGTGTGTGGGGGGGGGGGGGGACACTACCCTTAGCTAGGCAGGGCTGGGCTGAGCGTGGGTGTAGCATGGGGTGCTAGGCCAGCTGGGTAGAGCTCTAAGAATTGTAGCGAGCCTATGTAAGGTTTAAAATCTCTATTCATGGAGTAGCGTGGGTGCAATGACTGGCGGTTAACTTCATCAGCATACATTCTTGTTGACAGATCTGAGAAGTGTCTGCGGTGTTAATGTGGACACACAGCAGTTTTGGCAGTCAACTCTCTGAGGGTAAATTGTGTGGGTGTCATGCGAGAACTCTTAGGTTTTGGTCACACCACTTTGGGGCATCTATTTTTCGTCTGTATATAAGTGAATGCATTATTTTAAACAGACATTCTAGGCGAAATGCAGCAAAGGTGTCTGGTGATGTAAGTGCTGGCAGTGTAATTACACAAGCCAAGTTGACATATTAGGTGGCCCATTGCTCTTCCTATTTGGCTATTTCCTTCCTATTAGCTTGTTGAAACAAACTATATTTGTCATCTTGTCACACCTGATAAGTGCATGGTTATTCAATTATTATATATGAAATTACCCAGAAAGTATGTGTGGCCACAGTTGTATAATATTACTCACTTTCGCAGAGGCTTTTCCTCAGTCGTCCCCTGATGGTATCAATAGCGTTAAAGTCGGCCACCTGGAACACGTGCGCGTTCTTGGGCTCAGCTGCAATCTCTTCCAGCTCTACTTTGAGCGCTTCCCCGATGCCCACGGCGAACATCCTGATGCCAGCCTTGCTGGCCTCTCTGGACGGCTCCAGCACGTAATCCTGACTCCGGCCATCCGTGAGCAAGATGGCTACTCGCTTGGTGTCCCTAGATAGCGGCCTGGCTCCTGCGCTCTCCGTGAAGATGTTTTTGGTGGTGTAGCTGATGGCTTCGCCGGTCATGGTGTTCCCTCCGCGGTAGACGATGTTCCGGGCGGCCCGCTTGACCTCGTCCAGGGTGCGATAGCGGTCCAGTTTAAACTCGATGGTGGGACGATCGCTGTAGCGCACCACAGCTACACGGGTCTTGTCCGGAGCCACGTCGAAGGACTCTACCAGGCTGGAGACCCACTGGCGGATCTTCTCGAAGTTCTCCTTCCCCACACTGGAGGACGTATCCAAGATGAAGGCCAGGTCGTATTGAACATTTTTACATCCTGACAGAAAGAACAAAAACGTTTTCTCGTCACATTCACATTGTCACTCGTACTTTGGGTAGTTTTTGAATAAGTTTTGTTGTGACATTCATAGCAAAATTCCTGCCATCACATGTATGGAGGCTGCAGTTTTATGTATGAAGGATAAAACAACAATACTTTTTTTATCCTGAGACACATATCAACAGATTATGTTTTTATAACAAATAGCATTATAAATCACAAAAACAAATGGCAAAAGTTTGAAGTGACATACAGTTCAGCTTCATATATGTTATGCAACGTGATGCAATTTATGTAATTAGAAATCCATTTGTACTGTATATTGTTTATGCATGTTCATGTAATTTTCCTCTCAGGATGATGAGCCTACCTGCCCTCTGGCCACTGACTCTCTCTCCTGAAAGAGTCAGGACAAGGATGGCGAGCAGCAGAGAGATCCTAAATCCAAAACGGATCTCCATAATACACTCTTCCGCTCTCTCTTTTCTTATGCTACACTGAGATTATCATCCAGCTCCTCACCTGCAAAAAGATCAGTCTACGGTTAGCACGCAACAATATCTAACATGGTATATTATATGATAACAACAACAACAACAACAACAAAAACAGCAGCAACAACAACAACAACAATTTGCTTTTATATAGTGCTTTATCAAGGCACCCAAAGTGCATTACAGTAAAGGGGGAACCATCAATGTGTAGCACCCACCTGGGAGAGGCACAACAGCCAGAGAAACAGTGTATATTTACATAACCATTTGTTTCTGCTTAATAGTTGCACTTTGGCTTTGGCTTTGGGTTACTAGTGCTGTTTAAGTGTAATTCAAAGTCATCAGCTGAAATTGTATTTGAAACTGAAAAGCTCTAAATAAATCCTTATGCATGCAAAGTATCCATTTAGACGTGGGTCAAGTGTGTGTGTGTGTGTGGGTGTGTGTGTGTATGTGTGTGTGTGTGTGTGTGTGTGTGTGTGTGTGTGTGTGTGGATGTTTCCTATCTGATTGGACAGATGACTTCTGTGAGAAAAAAGACTGAGGAATGTGCAGTTGGCACTTCCAAGTCCATTTACTGCGAGACTCACCCAGCCTAGTGAGAGGAACCAAAAGCTGTGAGAACAATTTCGTACTACGGTACAGTAACCCACTGGTGTCAGGAAGAACTCCAAACAGGTGTCCAATAATGACACTGTCAGCATTTTACTATATAGATTGGTAATACTAAATAGACAAGTAGAACAACTTAGATGTGATTTGTTCTTATAAAGAAGCTTAAACGTTTTTCATGTCATACCTTGACAGTTTCGACTGCTGACTCTCTCGAAACTGTCAAGGTAAGATATGAAACACTTTAAGCCTGTTTATAAGAACAAATCACGTCTAAGTAAAATAGTAGGCTAAATTAACTATATTCAGATTTTTCAAGTAGACCAATTACTGCTTCCAGATACCAATTCCAATTTGGAGGCAGAAAGACCAGTGAGCTACACACAGTTGTCTCATACAGTATTAAGTGCATGTAAAAGTGTATCTTGCTTAATGCCCTTTAGGACCTATGTATAGTATATTAGACTTATGGTATAGATGTGGCAAACATGTGTATGAAAAGTCCAGTCTCTTCAAGTTATGCTAACTTTAGCAAGCAGTTCTGGGCCCATCAGCAATCAGAAACCCATGTTTCTCTTTTGCTGGACAGGATAAAGTGCCCCATATGTACTCTGTCATCATAGGGCTTAGGATGGCTATCTGGGGAAAGATAAAATTATGGAGAACAGAACCATGATGATGTGGCATTTTCTGTTTTCTCTCTCTCTCTCTCTTGCTCACCCTTGTCAGTCGATGACAAGTCAACTCTTTCTATTTTAAATCTGAAGTGATCGTGTTTTAAAGCCATGCTCAGCAGCTATAACGTAATGTTTGACTACAAGCATGCATGATACAAGCATGGTAATTATTTCAAAGGAGCTCACTGATCAAGCTCATTAGACCAGCAAGCCTGCTGTGCATGAAGACATTTAAAGACCTCAGTGCTAAAACAAGAAACTCCCACACTGAACAACAGCAACATACGTACTGTAGAGAGAGGGTCACAGCAAGTTGGCTCAATTACAACTTAATTTTTCGGTGAACTCATTCACCTTTGCCAAAGTACACAACAGGCCTCTTTTCCTCGAGAATAGGGAGAGGTGGGCCTGGTGACCGCCTCCACCCACTGTGGATGTCTGACGCAACCACATATCAGTCCTGTCCTCGTGCTTCACATTACAATCCTATAGGACTGATCTTTGCAGAGCCTTGTAAACCACATACCTGCTGCATATGTTCACGTTAGCTCATGTTACGAAAATATTTAGCTGTCAAAAACAAATTGATACATTTCTCACAGAGCATTTTATGTATAGCTTGTGATAGCTCATTGCAAAAACACATTTCAATCTCCTATACAATTTTCAATACTTTAGATCATTATCATTATGAACTTATCATTAATTGGAACTAAACCAGTATAAGCCAGTCCTTTAACATCACTTTTTACTCTGTGCACTTTTTGTATTTCATTCCACGAATAAAAAATATGAATAAAACACATTGCACCCTATGTATACATTAACATTTTATAGGAGCCGCATCTTGTAAGGCATCTAAATGCACAACAAAGCTTAACTCTGTGGATCCATATATGGTGCCCTCAAAAAAAGTGTGCCTTTGAGCTTTCTATTTTTACAGAGCATAAATTGTTTTTAAGAGCCCATAAACTCGCAGCCGAAGAGGAGCCCTCAGTCTCCTCTTTGTTAAGGGTACGGCTGCACTTGTTTAGTATTAAAGAAACAATTTTGTTCCATATTCACTTTATGGGCCAGAGAGCTCCCTGTTGTAGGCGACCAGATGGTACAGAATGTTTGATGGACCATTTCAAAAATAATTTAAAAAAAAAACATTTACGTGGGCTCTGAAGCAGTAAGATATTATTAGACTGAACTATTTCATTCACTGCTCTGAATAAAAGTTAGATGTCTAAGACCTTGTAATAAAACAACAATCAGCTGCTCAGAACTTAATAAAGCAACAAATACGTTTTCCCCCTCTCGGAATGAAATGAAAATCCACACATTTAGGCATGTCTGGCAGTTATGCATGGAATGAGGTCATATCTCTTTAGTTTATTACTTCTTAAATTATCTCACAAATAAAACAAAAAAGGTTTATCTTGTTTAATCTATGCATAGTAAGTATATTATAAGTTGTTACATTTCATATAAATTTAATATATTGCTATTTTAGAAGAATAATACAACATGCACAGTTTCTTCACCATGGGAAATAAGGCCATGATTAAAGGGTTTGTAGTTAATTAGTTAATAACATATTCATCGGCTATGGCCACACAGTCTTATGGGGTGTGTTTGAGGTCACTAGGCCACACAGACTGTTAATGACCTCACAGGCCCTTCTGTCCCCACACAGACTATGGAGTTTATGTCTGAGGTCATTTTTAAAAACACTTTACAGTACAGTTTTGGCTTATGTTATCGCTAAGTCCGATTATAAATATAACAAAGTTAGACAGACTTTATCCAGTTCCTTTCACCTTGAGTCAGCGTAAATCACTTTCTAGTGGCAGTAGAAGTGGAGGAGGGAAAGTAGTAGCATTAGGAGTGGAACACCTGCTGTGCCAAATTCTACATGTTTCTGACCCCTAATATATTAATTTAAAATTAATAATATTAATTTTATAGCATAAAGGTCTGTTTTAGCCTGTGTAAATTTATGGAAATATGCTAAGCCAAAGAAAGCAATTTATACTTAGCAACTCTCCTGCCCAAAATTCACAACCCACACACACCCACAAATATGAGGTTACTCTGTGCACCGTGATTATTCTTCTCTTAGACAACCACATAGGTAAGAGTGCACATACACACATAGACACGCACACACACACACACACACACACACACACACGCACACACACACACGCACACATACACACACACACACACACACACACACATACACACACAAACTTGACACAGTCAGCAGCTGCTGTGATCTGCAAGCCGGATGTCTTCACTCACACAGCGGGGTTGTAACCCCCAGCCCATTCTCCAGCTCCTGCCTGAAATGACAGGCCTGGGACCAGAGCAGACCCAATGTCTATTCCAGATCCCCCTTCAGCACTCTATCCACTCCTCTGTATCCTCCACATCCTCCAGCAGAGGCATGCACCAGCCCAACAAACAACTTCCAAAAGCAAAACAAACATGTAACAACACAAACAAAAGACAATTCCTAAACAGGACATTGACATGACAACAGTGACATGACAAAAGGGTTGAATATTGTGAGTGAGATCATAATGTATCCTTACCTGGGTCACCAATCACCAGCCTCCTCTGGAAATCTGTAGTGTTTAGATCCAAAATCCCAGTGCACACCCACACACTTGTCCACTGACACATACACACACTCACTCCTTTTTTGCCACACACACACACACACACACTCACACAACGCAACAAGTCCAATACGAGAACAGCATCCTTTTTGGCTCGATGGTGGTGGGAGGTTGGGGAGGGGTGGGGGGATTAATAAAAACAATCACCCAACGTGCCTCCGTTTACAGATTAATTTAAAAAAGAAGGTGAGGAGAGAGGAAAAAAGAAACTCCACACACAGATGAAGTAATCCCAGAGTCCTAGAGGTAGCCCAGTGTATGGAGGTGGCATGGAGTGAGAGAGAGAGCAAGGCTTCGCTCCTGCTTCTGTGGAAGGGGGGAGGAGAGGAGGGCAAGTGTAAGGGGTGGGTGAGTGTAAGGTTTCACTGGGGACAAGGTGCATGGGCTGGCCTGGGTGGGACGGTTCTTCTTTCTGTCTCTTCCTCCCTCCCTCCCTCTTTCTCTCTCTCTCTCTCTCTCTCGCTCTGTCTTCACATATATTCAGACAAACCGAACCTACAGATGCATACACACACACACACAATGCCATGCTTGTAAAGACACACACACACATACACACACATGTGCACATACAGTACACACACATGCACATGTGCACACACACACACACACACTTTCGTATTCACTAACTCACTCACTCTCTCTCTCTCACACACACACACACACACAGTACAGAACGTCTGAGAGGACTGCCCAATTATAGAGCATGTTTCTGGGTATTTTTGTCTCTTTTCTTCCTCCTCTCTCCGGGCGTTTATGGCTGCGCCCTTGTGAGCCAGCAGCGCTTAAAGATAGGCTGAGATGCCGCGAGGCCTCCCCGCCCGCCCGCCCTCACCACTGGGATCAGCCACAGGGGAGACGCCCTGGAGTTACTGGAGCAGGAGCAGGGTGGGCCACGGGCAGGGGCTGGAGGGGCACAGCATGAAAGCATGCATACACATATGCACACAGTGACACACATACACGTACACACACACACGTACACACACACACACTCACACACACACACACACACACACACACACACACACACATATATATATATATACACACACTCTCTCTCTCTCACACACACACACACACACACACCCACACACACACATATATATATACACACTCTCTCACACACATACACACACACACACACACACATATATATATAAATACACACTTTCTCATACACACACACACACATACATAAATACACACTCTCTCACACACACACACACACACACACTACATGTTCACACCCATTCATGCACAGTTTATACATATACATTCACCTCACGTGTTTATACACGTACACGCACCTCACACCTCACCTAGTTCTCAGCAGTACACACACAAACACACATAAATACACATTAATACATATACATACATGTGGCAACACACACTCATGCACATACAGAAAATAGACTGCCATTAGGCATGCACACACCCCCAAACACAGGTTAAAGGAAAATTCCGATTTTTAGCACTTTAAGGCCCTTTTCTGGTTTGTTTTGGATGAACTAGAGTGGTGGACACCGAAATTTTGACGATTGGTCCTGTCTCGACTTTTCTGACTCGTTTTGAATCGCCTTTGACTGCTCAGGGTGGCTGCCAACAGGCATACTGTAGGCTACTCAAACATGTCCTAAAACAACCCTTAACGTTTGTTTTCAAAACTGTGCAACTCACCGAGTGGCTCGTGGAGTTCGTTGACTATTTAAAGCAAATATATCGACGCAATGTATGATTTCCAGCCGTCTTATTTGCTAGGCCTATTGTGGAATTATTTATTCAGACACCTCACAACCGTGTATAAACTTCCGCTCAATATTTGAACCTGAAGTATAGACGGTGGCGCAGTCATATTAACGTGCAATGAGTCCTCCAACAGAAATCAATGGGATTTTACAAAATGCCAAATAAAGCACGACAGAAACTGTATTTCGCTACGCTACTTGTTTTGGAACATCAACGAACACCACTAACCACTCGGTGAGTTTCACAGTTTTGAAAACGAACATTAAGGGTTGTTTTAGGACATGTTTGAGTAGCCTACTACAGTATGCCTGTTGGCAGCCACCCTGAGCAGTCAAAGGCGATTCAAAACGAGTCAGAAAGGTCGAGACAGGACCAATCGTCAAAATTTCGGTGTCCACCACTCTAGTTCATCCAAAACAAACCAGAAAAGGGACTCAAAGTGCTAAATAAGTAATAAGTGCTTTAAGATATGCTGTAACGTTTGTGTATACCAAATGGACTCATTTAGGAACACACACACACACAGATGCACACATGTGCAAGCCCACATTCTCAGACATTCTCCATTTTCTAATTAGCTCTTCCACAGCCACACATAAATTTATGATCAGACATGTTCTCACAGTTTCTGCACTCTTCTCTCAACATGTTTCACACAAATTCTATTATTTTCACTTATAGACACACACACACACACACACACACACACACACACACACACACACACGCAGACACACACACATAGAGAGAGAGGTCTTTATCCTCTTGTTTGATTCTGTTGTTTCATGTTGAGGCATGCTTGTGGTTTTACACAGATGTGCTGAAGTCAATTTCTAAATGTACATGGTTGTGATTGTGTGTGTGTGTGTGGGAGCATATTGTGTGTAATTTTTTTTCCATACCCCCAAACACACACACACACACACACACACACACACACTGCACACACACACACACACACACACACACACACACACACACACACACACACACACACACACACACACACTGCACAGTAAGCAAACCAAGGGTTACCAATAACCTCAACAGCATGTCAAAACCATTAAAAAGTAGTATTTATTTTCAAGTGTGATGTTTTGAAGTGAGTTCCTCTCTAGACAGGAAACACTCTTTCCATGCTCTCTAGTTCTCCTGTCTGATCCCTCATTCACTGAGGCAATGGACTGAGCCAGGTTTCCTGTTAACCAAACCCCCCAACACACACACACACACAGGCCTAAACTCCCCTTTTGTGGGTCCAGCATCCTGAATTGAGGGCCTTGTTTGAACTTTGTGCAGTAAAGTGTTTTCCCAGACCTCGAGACCCCCTCTACTGCAGACTAAATGCAACAACATTTATTTCAAAAACTAAAAGGATGAAGCCAAGGGGCCAAATGAGAGGGTCTCTAGACTCAACACTGAGTGACAGAATCCATTCAACACATTTCCAGAATACATATTTGAAGGTCAAGGAAAAGGTATTCAAAGCGAGTGCAATAAGTATAGCTTTAATTGTTTGCAGGTCCATCAGTCAAATACTGGCATCCTCTATGGGAAGTATGTGTGCATAGTAAATAATGTTGGCGCAACCCACTTATTCTTCACCTTCCGCAGTCACATGAAGCGCGATGGAATGCTTTGAGTCTTTGGCATGCTGTCAAACATTTTCAAAGAGTGCCGGTTTCTTCAAATGTGTCAATGGCACAGCCCTTTTAGATGCTTCAGATAGTGGCAGACTGGGGCTTGACCCTCCACACTGTGACATTGCAGCGCCAGTTCAGCCGGTCACAAGGGCCACGCTAACTTTAGGCCCTTGGTCCACAGACATGCTGGGGAGTGGGGAGGAGGGGCTGACCCAGAAAGAGGGATGCAGGCTGGGGAAGGGGGGGGGGGGGGTCCAGTCAGGATTACAGAGAAAAGTGGCATGCTGGGGTGATAAGAGGAGAGAGTCAGACAGTGGACGGTCAGTGAAAGTATAACAGAAGATTGCTAATGTGCTGAAGGGCACCCGCCTCCATTGATTACCAGTTAGGTACGTTCTCACACAAGACCTGAAATTAACTTGCATGATGCTCTAACTGCTGTTGAAGAACAAGACCTAAAATGAACTTGCATGATGCTCTAATGGCTGTTGTAGAACAACACCTGAAATGAACTTGCATGATGCTCTAATGGCTGTTGTAGAACAACACCTGAAATGAACTTGCATGATGCTCCAACTTCTGTTGTAGAACAAGACCTAAAATGAGCTCACATTATGCTTCAGCTGCTGTTGTAGAACAAGTCCTAAAATGAGCTTGCACAATGCTCCATGCACGACATGTCTAACATCAGGTCTGTGGGGTCATTGTTTTAGTAATCTGTGACTTAACGGTCTTCTTGCGGAACTCTGCTCTCAGTGAATTTAAAAAGAGACATGAACTTCAGAAACATAAAGCCAAGAATGATATGGAGACCACTAAACCACAAAAAGTACTCAGGAAACTGTTTATTTGCCTAGTAAACATCCAGAGCGCAAACACACACAAACAGAATGTAATGGTAAGTGAAATATATGAGGATTCTACTGTTGTCAAAATAGAGAAAGAAGAAAAAATAGTATACAAAATTTATAAGTGTGAGCTCATGGGGGAAGTGTTAAATCTTTTGCAAAACATGTTCCTGCTCTCAGTGCTCTGTTCATCTTCCAGAAGTTTCCTCTCTTCAAAATTCTTTTTAGAATTGGGTCAGTTGAATCCCGAGGTCCGCAGCGCTTTTGCAGAGTTGGAGCAGACCACAGCCTGCTTTATGTGATCCTCGCTACCCTTTTCTTCTCTCTAACCAGAGGAAGTCTGGAGATGCAATCGAAGGGCTTGAGGAGAGTAGCGCCCGTCCTCCAAGGACAAAAAGCATTTGGGTTCCACTGCATGTTAGCGACAAAGCTGGCAAAAACAGCTTGCATTTTGTTTTTGCTGTTGGAGTTCTCTTTTTTCGTTATCCCTTTTCCCCTTATTACAATGATGTTTATGTCCCCACTCCCGCATCCCTCCATAAAAAAAACACCCCCAATATTTTGTCACAGTGTAACATTTTACAAAACTATGTAACTAAGTTAATCATGTGGTTCCAACTCCTACTGTAAATTCCTCCTAGTATGACATTATCAGTATAATTACATTACATGAGGTAATATAATGTGATTTAATGTGTCTCCTGCATCTGTGTTTATTGGGGTCTGTGACTCACGTTGAATGACAACAGAGGTGGTGTAGAGGATAGCTACAGCTCTTTCCCATCTTTGGCACTTTCTGCTGTAGATACTAATCTCTGTCTATTCCCACTGCATCACAAATGGCGTTAAACACTGTAATCATAGCCAATCTGTTTTGGATGATCTCTGCTTTGGACAATCATCATGTCCTCTGCCTTGATGTGACAGCATGGGTGCATATGGGATGTTTAAACAAGAAGATTCCACGAGCAGCTGGTGTTTACAGTACGTCCTTATCAGCTCAGGGGTGTGTGGCTTTAGTGAAGGACTTTCCTTCTCCTTCTTCTGCTGTGCCAGAGGGATCACTGGGGAGTGTGTGGACATAATGCTGCTGGCTCTAAACCCTTTCCCTTTCCCTCAACCCTGTCACATTTCTCTGAAAGGGGGATTAGTTAGTGCACAGCAGCAGGGATAACGTTCACCACCATCTTCCTGCTGGCCTTCCCGGGTGCGGGGGTCCGGCGGGATGCCTTCTCCAGCACACGTGTGGCCTCGCGGAGAGCCCTCTCCGTCCTCTCTGCCCGCTGGCCCCCAGCCTGGGCCAGATGTCCAGGAGGCTTGGCCTCCTCCTCCTTCTCCTGTGGGGGTAATCCGGCTACTGACACTGCTGGGGCTGGAGCTTGGGATGGGGCTGATCGGCCCTGATCCTCTTCCAGCCGAGGGATCCTACGCAAGCGAGGCCTGGCACGACCAGGGCTGCCCTCAACTAGGCTGCTGCATTCGGAGGAGGTGGGTGCGCAACCTTTGCCCACTTGGGCGTCCTGGGCCAGGCGAGACGGGGAGACGGCCAGGGACAGAGGGCCGCATTTTTTCGTGGACGGGGTCGGGGGGGGCGTGGAGCTGATGAAGTTCTCCTGCTCTCTGCCGGGGGACTTCTGACGGGGGCGCTCCGCTTGAGGGACTGGGAGGAGGAGGGTCTTGGCTCCCACCCCAGACTGCTGCTGCTGCTGTTGGTGGGGGTTAGGGGCTGCTGCTTTGGGGAACTCCACAACGGGCCGCATGCGACACAGTGGGGGCCTCTCAGGGGACCTGGCCGGACTGGCCTCCCGCGCTGGACACGCCTTCACCTTCCTGGGGCAGGCCTCGGTCCCCCCGAGCCCCTCCAGCTTCCGCACGCCCACCTTGGGCTCTGGCGGAGGGGGGACCGCTGCTGCAGTTGTCCTTCCACCTCCCCGGGCCTTCGCCGGCTGCTGGGTGTCCTTCAGCTCGGAGGCCGGGGCAGGGGGCAGAGGGGCCAGTTTCAGGGGCCGTCTGGTGGGGGGCGGGAGGTTCTCGAGCTCCCGGTCCACCTCGGCGGTCTGGGGCTGGGCCTGCGGGTCAGGCCGCTGAGACTTCTGGGCGGCCTCGTCCTGGCAGGGTGCGCTGGACAGATGGAGGGCAGGTGTCTTGCGGTGACGGCCGCTTTTAGCCAATGGCTGGAGGTTTGGCCCGTTGCGCTGTGTCATGGCATTCCGGCCAGCCAAGGTCAACGGCTCTTCTGGCCTCGTGGGCATCTAGGAGGCAACAGATGACACATAAATACACACACACACACACACACACAAGCACAAAGGCACACAAATACACACACAAATACCCATGTAAGTATAGACACAGCCACACACATTCAAAGATATATACACACAAATAGAAAATGCCCATATGCATGCACAAACACACATTCACACAAAACACAGACACCCAGATGTACACACATAACTCTTGTTTATGAAATTCTCAAAACCATACATAACACACACAGTCACAAACTAATATATTAACTATCAGACTTTTCTGTTTTCTGACTTCTCTGTCCTATGCACGTACATGCTGGCTGTTCAGTTAAAACATAAACATAAAAACATAAACAGTAGCCATTGTGCCATACAGCCCAAGCAGCAGAGATTACATTTCAGTATCCAGGATAGAATAGACTGAATTTACAAGTGACATAAAATGTTTTTCAATGTTTACTACTGGTAAGCAATTACTAAAACAATTAAAAAAAAATCCACATACAGACTATATTTAAAAAAAAAAATCTAATTTAATCTATACTATACATTTTTCAAAGTAGACACTATCTGACAAGCCATCCAGGAGCTGAGAAAATATAAAGAAGATTTAATGTTCTATATGACATTTTAGTTATGCCATTATGTGTTATTTCATATGCTTGGTGGCTTGGTGGAAAATATGTTATCCATTACTGTCAACAACAAATAAAACATCTAAAAACAAATCAAAAGTTTTTAACAAGTAGGCTAGCCTAGGCCACCTCTCCCAACTTCATTGGGGACTAAGTGCGCAGTCACTCATGATTATCAGCAATAATCCTCAGATATCCTTCAGCAAAGTCTGTTCTGTATCTGTTATAGGCTACTTTAGGATGAACTAGCTAGCTACTCTAACAGTATCATAAAATTGTTGTTTGCAGGTTGCATTTGAGTTCTATTTGCTTAGATTTCCTTCCTGCATACTGTGTGATATGACAATTCAACTGTCAAATTGTAGTTCCAAAAAAATCTTTATACTGTAGGTCTATAATGCCAACACCCTAAAACACATTTTCAACATCCACGCATCCTACACTCTATAATGACATCAATACTCACAACAGTAGCAAGCATCTCAGGCTTCTGTTGTCTCTGCCGAATCATGTTCTTCTGCTGTGTTCCACGGTCTTTTATATGTTTACTGTTTGTGTTGCTACTGCACCTGAGGCAGTTGTGTTGATGATGGCAGGGTATTTGGCCGTGATGACGGTGCAGAAGGAGCGGTTTTGAGCCTCACTGTAAGATCATTAGTGGGGGATTAGGGTCAGCCAGCTGCCAGGTGATCTCCAGTGACATCAACCCGAACTACCCGTGCCTCGGCGACACCTGGTGCGCTTCTAAAGAGAGTATTTTTTCTAGAGGCTGACGAGATTTTAAAAAGTTGTTTTGTTTTTTCCGTTGTGGAAAGGTACATTGGCAAGAGTGTTGTTTAGATATATGAACGCTAGATGGCGGCAAAAGGCCGTTGTGGCCACGAGAGAAAATTCACTCATGCGTAACCAAGCATGGTAGGCTATTATGTTAGTTTATCAAAACATTGTGTTCTCTGGATTTAAATTAAATGGACTGTTCATAGTTGCAGAAAAAAAAGGAATTCTTGGGTGCGTCACTGTTGTTTGGGTTTCTTCTAAAAAGCGTGTGGTAAGCACATCATTATTTGACAACTAGACTTAAGCAGCCTGCTGCCACCATATTGACATTCAAGTCACAAAACAAAATAGGTATTGAACTGAATTGAATGTGAATGTAGCTCTTTCGGTGCAGATGAATGGCAGTGTAACGCTTGGAGGGGTCGCTGATAGGGCAGAAATTGGTTTCAGAAAGCGTAATGTTAGCACCACAGTGGACCCGCTGCAATCTTAGCCTTGGGTACTGTAAGTCAGTTAGGTTTAACTAGCTACTCTCCGTTTTGATTTTATTATAGGCCTGTGTTATAACAATACATCATACGAACACCCACAACATTTTTATTCCTGTCCTAATAATACAGCAGGTCTATTTATTACTGCAACACACTCTTTTCTGAAATCCCAAGTCTTTTTATTTGCTTCTGTTTCATATTAACTTTTCTGAAGCATGTCCTCGTGTGTTGCTCCTTGCTCAGTCTCAGTTGCGACAAAACAAATACTGTTTGCCCACTGGCACCAGCTGTCATTTAGGGAAGGCTTTTTCACAGCAAGGAGCCTTAATAATATTTGCCGCAGTTTTATTTTGCTCAGATTAAATGAAATCAGAACCACAGCAGATGGGTGGTGGCTTTCATTTCTATGTAAATGTAGTGTGTTATGATGTGAGTCTTGAATAAGAGCTGCAATTGGTAGGCTATGTGCTAAACAAACAGCAAGTTTTTGACATTCTTGAGATTCTGCACATGTTGCAAGGAATTACCATTTTTCTTAACAATTGAAAGCCTTTTGTAAGAATATATGGTTTGCTACCTAAATTGTGATCATCCCGTATACTGTATATGCGAGACAGACAAAGGCATTCTACCAGAACTATGACTTTTCTTGAAAGGAAAGCTATGGTGTAATCTACTGAGGCTGTGTGTGTGTGTGTGTGTGTGTGTGTGTGTGTGTGTGTGTAAACAAAGAGTATGGGTTTCTCAAGATCTACCACTAGTCTGTTACACTTACACACACACACACACACACACACACACACACACACACACACACACACATATTGAACTCATTTCTATCTCTCTGCCTCCCATCTCCACACCACACATCCAAGCATCTACGCATAGTTTCTCTCACACGTCCCACACACAAATACACACACACACACCCTGAGTGTCTCCCATACATACACAGGGACACATGCATCATCCCTCCTCCTCCGCCTGTGGCTCGTTGGCTCTGCACACATGCTCATTTGGAGCCGGGGCCGAGATGACAGCTCTAATGGTGGTGCTGGAGGCCCAGACTCTTAGCTCTACCAGCCCCCCCATGCCTCTTCTCTTATTGTGCCGGGCTGCGTGCTCATCTGACGTCGGCGGATGACAGCATAATTAGTGGGGTGCGTGGAGGGATAAATAGAGATTCGGTCGCCTCCCACCCACGCACGGAATTAGGGAGAGGGGGTAAGGTAGGGAAATGTCTGGGGTGTATGGTGGGAAAGAGGGTAGGTTGGAAGTACAGTGTGTGTGTGTGTGTGTTTGTGTGTGTGTTGGTGGGGGGGGGGGCACAGCTGCACGACTGAAAAAAGTTTCATTTGGAGACAAAGGCAGTAAACACCAACCCCTCTTTAAACCTCCAATTGCTCTCACGCCAAAAATCCAGACTTGGCTTTGTGCATCCCCACAAAATTGCGTCTGCTCCGGTTCGTAGCATAGATGCTAAGGTGTGTCTGCTGACAGTGGGTGCCTTGTTCTTGAGCTTAGAATTCATGAGCTGGGAAATAGTCTATAGGTTCCCTTTAGAAGCTGTTCTTGAGGCCTTTGTGTTGTCTGCATGTCTCCAAAATCCGATATTATGATATTATTATGGTATAACGAGAAAATACGATATTACGATATTATTACGTGACCAAAGCTGGAAAAGAGCCCCCAGTGATGTTTCTCAAACAGCGTACTCATCAGTTAACCCCACCCTACCCTCTGTTCTTTTTACATTTGTCCATTCATTCATTCATTTTTCCACAGACAGAGACACAGCTATTCACAGCTGTCGTAAGTCATCATCTTTTCCACACAATAACTGCTTACTTTTGCCCTCCTTCATCTGAATTTCATCCTCAAACAACGAAAGTGGTCCGCTTCTTATTTTCACCCCCCCCCCCCCCCCCCCCTTCCTGCTTCTTTCTTTCCAAAAATCTCTTATGCATATCAAATCAAACACACTTTGTCCTGATGACTTTTTCCCTCTTTTGTCACTCTGAACAAGGCATTAACCTCCAGAGAAATGGCAGCTTTGTCAAGCTGGAGGCTATTTCTGCTCTGCAAGGTGTGAAAGGGACTTGTTGTAGATATTTCTTTCCTTCTGCCTCCAGAGAATAGGAGTGTGGTGGCTGTTGTCATGTGAACCCTGTCATACCATCACTGGAGGAGATAGGGACTGGGAGTCGGTGTTGGCTTAGGGAGCTGGCTTTGGTGTATAGGATTTTCTTTTTTTCATATCAACTTCATAACGCTCATAGGTGTGTGTGTGTGTGTGTGTGTGTGTGTGTGTGTGTGTGTGTGTGTGTGTGTGTGTGTGTGTGTGTGTTGGAATGCAGTCTTCAGAGTCCACACTCTTGAGGCTATGATTGCTCTTTCCTTGAACAAAACAAGAAATTATGTTTTTAATTTCATGGGCTACAGAGATCCGATGGATTTTAAAGAATTGTATATTTTGTCATATTAAAAAAAAACTCTAATTTATCATCAGTGATGTAGATGGATGGATGACACATACTTGAACAGTAGTAAAAAACCGAAGAAAAATTTCTGAAAAAGTCTGAAAACAATTAATTCCTTTGTAGCAGACTTATAAGTGTGTCCCTTTGCAACCTTTGCAGTCCATAGCTACCTATCTTTTTATGGGTGACCGGCAGCCTTATGTTACCTTAGTGAATTAATCCTAGTGCTGTGGAGTTTATGTGTTTGTCTCTAAAGCTCTCAGCTAAACCCTGATAGAGTTTATGACATTCCTCGCCATACTACAATCACTGAGAGGATTTCAGTTGATTTATTTCTCTCCTATAGTCACTGCACATATGAGCTTCTCAGAGAATAACAGGCTCTGGAGAGAATGCTGGCAAGTGTATAATGTCTCCTATTTTTTGCCTGGAGATGACACATGTGATTTGGGATTCTAAGTTTCCTTGGAGACCGTGTCCCTGGTGGGTTTTTTATTAGTGCTCTGACTCAGTGTCAACTGTGCTTATTAACTCTGTATGATGGTGTATCTATGTGAAGGCTTCAGGTGTGTGTGTGTGTGTTTCAAGATATATATATATATATTACACCTTGAGTTGTAACTTTCCATACAGTACAGTGTTTCCCACAGAATTGAATTCTATTTGTGGTGGTAGGTTTGTAGAATTAACTTGAATGCAACAGTTTTTAACAAATTAGCGCAGCTTGGTTATGATACAGATTTAAGCACAATTTAGCCAGTCGACTTTTATGCCAACAACTGCAGGATTGTTAATGTTTTCTTTAAATGTGCATGTAGGTTGTTGAGATACAAAGAGAGGCTGTGCAAAGGTGCACATACTGTAGCTCTACTATAAACTAATTCCATCCAATTTAAATAGTACAACATGGAAAATCATTGTGTGGTGGTCAGTGTTGATATTGTGGTGGTCCGCCACAAATAATATCATATCAATAATCAATGTATGGGAAACACTGCAGTATATGTGTATATGTGTGTGTGTGTGTGTGTGTGTATGTCAAGGTATAGTATGCACCTCGAGTTGTAACTTTCCATACAGTATATGCACACTTGGGATATGCAGGCCAGCAACAGGAAATCACATCAAACAGAGCTCAAACTCATCCCATACTAGAATACTATTTAATTGTCATGTTACCAAGCATGTCTCATAAACTTAGCTTGTGATGTTTTAGTCTTTGTAATTAGCTACCAAGACCTAGTATATGGTGTCATACATTGTAAGTGAATGAAATTGAAATATTTTATATTTCATTCAGTTCTTTTCTGAGTCAGAGCGTTAAAGAGAACAATCTTCCGTATAGAAGATAGGCCTAGGCCCGCCTGCTTTGGAAATACCAGAGAGTGGAGGCAAAGTAATTAGTCTAGAGGCCTGTCCAGATTTGGGTTCCATCTAAGATAGCCAAATATGAATGGTACCAGACTATTAATAGGACCAATGAAAACTAATATGCGATAGTCTCTCCAGTTTTATAGCTCAATGACATTTTCAACACTCACAGTTCAGGCAAGATAAAGACAAGACACTACTGGTGAATAGGGTGAATGTGATAGAAATCACCATTCCTTTTCATTATATTAAATGTTAATTTTTTTGTATAGCAAGTTTAAAAAAAAAATATATATATATGTTTAAATATGCAAGCTATGTATTATCTACCGGTATTTAAATATGTGCCAATTTGCATAAAATATCAAAACAGCAATTTGAACATTGGATAAAGCTAGAAATGACAAATGTTCAGTATCAGTTATCATATGAGATCAATTAGAGACCAAAAACAAAAATGACAATTTGTGAGAACATCAATATTTGCCCGTAAATAGATAGAATTAATTTCATTCATAAGTCTGAATTTAGGAAATGTTTACAGAGTAGACCAGAGAGAGAGAGAGAGAGAGAGAGATAGAAGGACAGGGAAAAATATAGAATAATCAGAGACTCAAAGACAAAATGGATGTGAAAGGGAGACTCAAAGTTTTAATTCAGGTGCCAGACAGCTTCACCCAGAGTTAGCCATCCACACCAAATCATGCACACACAGAAATAAACAAAAACAAATCAACAAACAAACATATAAACCAAGTTATTGGCTGTCTGCAAGCCTTTCCATCATTTTCCAACTTCCCAAAGAGAAATAAACAGTGCCATTGTAAATTGTTCAGACATCTTTGAATGCAAAACTTCATGAATCCATGCCAAAATCACAAATATGCATTGTTGTCATCTGAATCTGGACTCATAAAATGAATATGTTGAATACGATGATATCATCATCTTAATAATCTTGTATTGCAAATGAATGTGCTAAAATATACAATCAGGAACATGTGACAGCACAAATTATAAGATAGGGTACAACTGATTGGTAGACAGTGATCAGGATATCTCCGATCCACCAGCCATAGGTAGACATTGATCAGGATATCTCCTATGTGAGTGCTGTACACTCGAAAAGTTTCCAACAGTGTCAGCGACATTAAGACACGACAAGTCAAACTCTTTCATTAGGTACAGCAGTTATCCAAAGATGGTAGAAGACAAATGAGTTATGGTGACCAGATTTAATCTCGTCAGCTTGGCCTTTCATACAGGATATAATGTCACGCCTGATATACTCAGAGGGGCTTGTTTCTCTCACCCGAATTTAATTAAATTAGAATTAAAGTCTGTATAGTGTAAATGCAATGTTATTACACTCGATTGTTCATTTAACAAGATAAATAACAATAATAACAAAACAGCCGAATCTAATTTGAAGTAGCTTGACATTGCTTCTTGCTTGAAGCCAATTATACGGACTAAGACGCAGCATGGTAGAAACATTGTAGTGTCTGAGTGTCATTGATGACAAATCTTGGTGTTCCCTCTACATAGTGCATAATGAGTGCATCACAAAGTATTTACATGACGTCTAATGATTCAAACATGTCCACCAGCACATCTGTCTATGGCAAAGTGTTACTTGCAAGTTGCACACTACCTTATTGGGCAAAGACTGACAGACGTAATTGCCTGACGAAGATAGTTGGCCAAATAAGGATGTCATGATTTTTATATCTTATAAAATTAGTGTTATTTGACACTGCTTCAATAAGGTGTTGCTCAACTTGCTTGTCGGTTGGTTCATCAGAGGTCATCCCTTTAAATTTCTGTCTCATAATATTCTGGAACCCAGCAGTTCAATCATTTTCCAGGCATCTGACTATCAAGGAGCACATTGTTAGGGACAAAAAATGTCAAATAGCAAATAATAAATATATAGCAGTTGAAAGTGAAACACTATTTACTTAATTGTGTATATTTTGTGGTATTGAAGTGAAGTTTTGCTTTGGTTCTGCGCATTGTGGTGCTTACATGGTGAATCAGGTGAGTGTACTTGTTTTGAAAATAAAATACTGAAATAACTATTACATTTGCAAGAGTGGACATGTGCCTACAAATTACAAACTGTTGGGCTACTGAAAGGCACGTTGTATGCTGATGGTTGTAAAAATGCTGATGCATCTGATTCCAAAAGATGCCTTTCATTCTTTTTCTCCAGAGTAATATAAGTACTTACAATAATGTACTGTACAGTGGTATAAAATAATTCATATTTACATCTATGTACACAAATCAAATGAAACTTCATGCTTCAACATTTTAAGGACCGCTTGGGTTTAAAGACAGAATGTGATCAAGGGCATACATATATTTGTAAGACTGTAAAAAAAAGTTTTGTAAATAATTTGGGTGACCATCACAATGGGAAATATCTGCCTTCAGAGAGGCAGTTCCTCTCCAGTAAGATTTTGATTGGGCTTGGGTACTTTATCTGGAATACCTGCACCTATTTTACTTCTTCCTCAATTCAAGAGATCATGTGACTGCTTTGTATGGAGGTTAACTGAATGTTGATTTTGGGAAACTTTTTCTTACTTGCAACTCTTCCCAATAAAGACATTCTCAAGCCCGAACAAGCTCTACGGGCCTATGGCTAACAGTATCAGGCTTCATAGCAATATATTACAATTCAAAGCCATTGGATTTGAGCACATAATGTTCAGAGTACATAGAGACAGTTCAGACATTTTATACATGTAATCAGAAGTAATTGGTGGTGTTTCTGTCTTGACTTTTAAGGACACTGTATTAAGCACAATGTATTATGGGTAGCAAGAAGATGTGAATGACTACATGGATCTCTGTTATAGTAAAAAGAGGTATGTTTTCATCATCATACCATCCCCAAAGCCTTTTTTGTACTGAGATGATGCATCTCAACCATCCCTTACAATCCTTCTGAATCCTCCTAGACAGGTAGATTTGAGAAATCACACGACATGTGGTTCCTTGATCACGCAGAAATGAAAACTGGCAACCCCATTTGAAACCTGAGAGCAAAGATTATTATGGTATTTTCTGATTTCTGGGAAAAAAACAGTTGCCTCTGACATAAAAAACTTATTTCAACTCAAGGAAAGGAAATGATTCAGCGTACTTAGCTTTACGATCAATCACTGGGATTATTGTTACTTATATTATTACCTTCCATAAATAGCAAAGTATGAAAGCAAAGTATCTCTGAACATTTTTTTTGAGGATTATTTGCTTAAAATATTTGATTCCGATTGCCAAGTTGCTATTGTATTCAGTGTTTCCCGTTTTTCATTATGCATACCAATATTACAAAGCACATGCATTTATTAATTTTATTGAGCTGGCAAGTTTTCATAAAATAATAAAACAAAAGTTGCCATCACTATTCCCTTCATATTTTACAACAATCTGAAAAAAAATCAAAATCTCTAGATACATGAATTTACAAAAATCAACCACGAAATAGAATGAGGGGGAAACAAAAAATAACCAAAATGAAAAGAAATCAATTCAATACACCCATCAAATAACATTGAATGCACATGCTAAGAGTAGCAACAATGTTCAACAATGTTTTGGCATGGATGTTTTTGTAAATAAAACTTTTTTTTCATCTCTTCCTAAATATAATTGCTTATAAAACATTACCTGATGTTTTTTTGAAGTCACTTAGAATACAGTATATATATATATATATATATATATATATTCATATATAATAATAATAATATTAATAATAATAATAATAATAATATGAATAGAGTTTTCTGTCAGGCTTTTGGGTGGCACACGGAATGCACAAGCCTGTAGTTATTTCAAGTTAAGATAAAACCAGCTATTTGAGCTTCCTTTTTTTAAAAATAATCTTTCCCCCCATCAGTACTGTAGCCAAAGCGCAAATGTGCATTGTTTGGCATGACACCAATGTAGGTAGACTGCTTCATACCTCAAACCACGTTGGAGAGAGTCGTGAAGTATAGCAGTCTCTCATTTTTCATTTTAAACGTTTTTTTGTCAACACAATTTGAAGCGGTTTTCTGGAAAAATAAACACCCCATGCTTCATGCGTTTCATAACCATTTGAAGGGGGAGTCTGATCCAACAGTGTCGCTGACTGCAGCTCTTTCATGAGTCTTCTACTCCATCTGACTCCTGGCTCAGATCCTGTCTTCAGTGTTTATTTACTTAATGCCAAACGGGGAAAAAAATAATAAGAGGACAAAAAAGTGCTAGAGAGTGAAATTCGGTTAGGAGCAGCATTGAGATGCAATGTCTGTGTGTGTGTGTGTGTGTGTGTGTCTGAGAGAGAGAGAGTTTTATGGCACTAGCATGTATGTATGTCATATCAGTTTTGTGTATAGTGTTGTGCAAAAGGTGTATGTGCAAATATGACATCAGAGAATTTGTGTTTTAATGTGTGTGTGTGTGTGAGTGTGTGTGTGTATGCACGTGCATTCATGTGGGTATGCACGTATGAGCAGGGTGTTACATCTGTGTGCAGCTGCATGTGTGTATATTTGTACCTCTATTTAGTGAGTGTGTGTGTGGGTGTGCAAACTGTAGAAAATAGGAATCATAAGAAAAACAAAAACAAAACTGTGTGTGAACCTCAGATGGACTTGCGTCTTCTCATGAGTTGGTGGTTGTCGGTGAAGCTGTGCAGGCCAGGCGACACTGAACTGACCGGTGAGGGGAAAAAGCTGCTCTTCAGACGGCTTGGCGAGATCTCCTCGATGTGGTACGTCACGGCATGAAAGTACTGGTGATGGAGGTGCTGCTGCTGCTGCTGCTGCTGCTGTTGGTGGTGCTGGTGGTGGTGGTGGTGGGAGAGATGGTGAGGGTTCAGCTGTGAGCTGAAGGAGTTCTGATGTGAGAAGAGACCTCCTCCGCCACCTCCTCCTCCACCTCCTCCTAAACCTCCTCTGCCAACCCCCAGCCCGAGGCCGCAGGTGCTGCCAAACTCGTGCGAGTGGTAATGCATACATGAGCACACCGACTGCAAATCGCTGACCTCGCACCTGTCTCCACCTCCTCCTCCTCCAAACCGGTACCTCCCTCCATGAGGTAGAAGGAGCTGCTCGCGCCTCCTCCTCCCTCCCCCACCTTCTCCTCCTTCTCCCCGGTGGTGGTGGTGGTGGTGGTGGTGCTGTTGCAGCATGGCCTCCTCCTGCACGTGCACCACCATACTACTGCGGTTCCCCGCCAGGGAGGCGCGCTCCTCGGCGTCCCGCCGCTCGTCCTCGCTGTTCATGGTGAGGAAGCGCAGCACCACCAGGTTGAGGAAGGCCCCGATGACCGTCAGGCCCACCAGGATGTACATGAAGCTGAAGGCCACGTAGAGCGGCTTGCGCTGCAGCGCCCGGTTCTTCTGCAGCGCCACGAAGTCGCCGAAGCCGATGGTGGTCAGCGTGATGAAACAGTAGTAGTAGGACTGGAAGAAGCTCCAGTCCTCGTAGTGCGAGAAGGCGGCGGCGCCGATGCACAGCGTGCCGATGCACGAGAAGAAGCCCACCGTCACCATGTTCTCCATGGAGACGTCGGTGATGCGCATGCCGCAGCACTTCTTGATGCGCTTGAGCAGGTACTTGACGAAGGTGTTCATGCGCTCGCCCAGGCTCTGGAACATGACCAGCGTCAGGGGGATGCCCAGTACTGCGTAGAACATGCAGAAGGCCTTGCCCGCGTCCGTGCCCGGCGCCGCATGACCATAACCTGGGAGACGGAGAGAAGCAGAGAGAGAGAGAGAGAGAAGTGGAGAGAAAGAGATGGGACAGGGTGGAGGAGCAGAGAGAGAGAGAGAGGTGGAGGGGAGGGGGAGAAATTACAAGAGAGAGAGAGGTGGGATAAAAGATGGAATAGGGGGAGAAGAGAGGTGGAGAGAGAGAGATGAGGAGAAAAGGATGAGGGCAGGGGTGAAGAAGAGAGAGAATAGGTGGTGGGAAAGAGAGTGAGAGTTGTGAGAGAAGTGGGAAAGGAAGACAGAAGGAGGTGTAGGGAGGGAGAGATGAGGGGATGAGTGTAAGAGGAGGAGATGCAATGACAGATAGGGTAAGGGAGAAGAAGAAAGAGAAGTGAAGGAGGGGGGGGGGGGGAGGTTTAAGAGGATAATAGGAAAGAGAGGATAGAAAAAGGTGGTATGGAAAAGACAGAATAAATGAAAAGTGGATAGAAAGTAGAGAAAAGAGTGTGAGAAGGGAGAATAAGTAAAAGAGAGGGAATGAGAAAATGAGAAAGGAATGGATACAGGACAGGAGTGATGTACATGAAAGAAAGAAGAAGAGCATTTGGAGCAGAGAGAGAGCAGGAGAGAAGAGAAAACACAGTTAGCCAACTCACAATAGGGATCATGTTTACATCCACACCCCACCCCCCACACTCCACCCCCCACACTCCACTCCCCACACTCCACTCCACTCCCCACACCCCAGCCCCACCTCACACTCCACTCCCCACACCCCAGCCACACTCCACTCCCCACACTCCACCCCACACCCCAGCCACACTCCACTCCCCACACTCCACTCCCCACACTCTACCCCACACCCCAGCCACACTCCACTCCCCACACTCCACCCCCCACACCCCAGCCACACTCCACTCCCCACACTCCACTCCACACACTCCACCCCACACTCTGCCCCACACTCCACTCCACCCCCCACACTCCAGCCCCACTCCACCCCCCACACTCCACCCCCCCACACTCCACTCCCCACAGCCCTGATCCGCCGGCAGCCGGAGTGGGGAGTGAGAAGCAGTGAGAGTGTGATACACGCGCCGCAGTGGGAGCCAGCCAGCAGAAATCCTTTTCAATCACCTCTCCACCTTCCTCCACCCTTCTATTTCCAAATAATCCCCTGCCTTGGCTTTGTCTCTGAATATGACCAAGCACAACACACACACACACACACACTGAGATGGTCCCTGTCCCTCTGCCAAAGTGGGTACTGAGTAAGATCACAACACACAAATGAGTGCTCCCATTACTCTTACATAAAATGGCATAAAATGTAGAGTTGTGTGTGTATGTGTGTGTAGGGTTGGGGGGTGGGAGCCTCTCAGCTTAGTTCTTTGAAATGGCAGAATGAGGATCCTATTGGTGGAGCAGGTCGTAGAAGAGCCAATAAAGCTTTTATCTTAATTAGACTTTATCTCAGCAAGCGAGACTGAGCTCCTGACTCCGTTCCAGATAACTAGGCCTCTGTAATGCAACCAGTGCTGATATTTGAGGAATGGGAATATTGGGAGAGTGCTATTATATTATGTGTGGGGTGGGATCTTCTTTAGATGATCATGTTTGGATCCTTCTAAAGTTCACAGTGAACCTCCTACCTTTTATGAGTGAAATAAATATATGTGGTAATCCATGAAAGAAGTTACATATCACACACCAGTCTATGGGAAATCCATAAATGAAATATGTCATACAGGATCCCACTCTAATATTGGATACAATGTCATGAATGCCATTTCACACATACATGCACAAGTAGTGAACACAGATTTGGTGTAGTAATAGACATTTATATACTGTTCATCAGATCTATTGGCAAGAGGTCAAGATGACACCCACCAGTTGGCTTTTAAAACGATATCATACGACGACAACGATATGTGTATGGAAGTGTGTATCTGTGCATGTGTAGAGTGCACACAATTCCGCATATCTGTAGAGGCTTGTTTACGTGTGATGTGGTGTGTAGGAGTGCATATATACAGTATGTCTGTATGTGTGTGTGTGTGTGTACATGTGTGTGTGTATGTGCGTGTGTTTGTTTGTGCACGTGTGTTTATGTGGAGCTATTGATTTTACATTCCCCTGGCAACCGTTCATCTCTTTAAGCATGTGCTTGCACGTCTATTTTTAGTCTGGACATCGATCGATTGTATGCGTGTGTGTGTGTGTGTGTGTGTGTGTGTGTGTGTGTGTGTGTGTGTGTGTGTGTGTGTTTATGTGTGTGTGTGTTTATGTGTGTGTGTGTGTGTGTGTGTGTGTGTGTGTGTGTGTGTGTGTGTGTGTGTGTGTATGTGTGCTTGCATGCATGAATTTGGCCAGCACAGCTTTGCACATCAACCCTAGAGACAGGACAGACTTGCTATATCCATGTATATTATTCCACGAGCCACTACAATAAAAAGCCAGCCCTGCTGACGGGGTCATAAGTTCACGTGCAACACTGCACTCTTTCTCAGTTCAGGGATCACGACCGACTCTATCAACACACACACACACACACTCACGCACACACACACACAAATTGTAGCATCTAGCGGGAAATGAACTGGGCCTGCTTTGCATAAAGAAAGTCAGTTATTGCATTCTCGCAGTGAGGATCGTGGAAAAAAGTCAGAGAGTAGAGGAACATGGCTGACCTCCTGAAGGCCAGAGGTTGTTTCACCTCTCCGCAGATGAAAAGAAATTACTGGGAATGTTTTTTCACTGGAACTGAAACAAGTGCGGTATGAGGGAATATGATCGATGCAACTCATTACCGAGCCAGTGGAACAGAGTTTTTGCATTTTTAAGGCTAGGCTTTAACCTAATGTATGGTTATTAGTCTCTGAGGTGCTTTTGCTTCTTTTGTGTGTGCGTGTGTGTGTGAGCGTGTGCCTGTGTGTATGTGTATGTGTGTGTGGGAGTTTTCATCACAAAATGTGAAGATCACATGTAAAAACATTACAAGTAAAAAAAAAAATCTGCAGCTGTCAGGACCCTGTCAGACCTGCACCAAACCCCGCCCCTGTTCTGTAAATATTTCCATCTTCCAGCAGGGGGCTGTAGCCGTGCAGGTGTGCACAGGTGTGCTGTCGATTGGTCCTAATGAGCCAGATGTTAAAACGGCCCGCTCTCAGGATGCAGACGGGCTCCCTCTCCTCTCGGCCGTCGTTATAGTGCTTATGTTATGTTGTCGAACACTTGTACTCATACCCCTACACACTATGCACTACATTTTAGTTTTTAGCTTCCACATACTGACTTCTCTATAATTATTTAATAAATATACTTTATTGTTACTCTTGCGTGGACCTCCCTTTATGTTTCACATGCTTGAGCCAGCATGTGTGACACAGCAGTATGAATCCTGAATGAAATGAAAACACTGTACCTAAACCAGTGAAATCCATGAAAGGTATCCGTTTACCAGACAGTCATTCATAGCATTCTTCACTAATTCATAGGAGAGCAGTTTTCCGCTATGACACAGTGGCCCGCTGGTATTAATAAAATGAAATCTAAATTATTAACCAGACGCCCGATAGTCATTGCCCAGGAATTTGAACGAGGGGCCCAATCATCATTTTGCCAGATTGCTTTCTTTCATCCCCACATTCACTGTGCTGCCAAAGACAAAAGCTCTGGTTTGATTCCAGAAACATCTATGGTTTGAAACAGAGGTCTGTTGGTCCCCATTGTGGCCATGCCTTCTGAGGTCTTTAGGAGTGCCCAGCCAAAATGTCCTCAAGATCTTGACAGTCCGTGCCACTCAGAAGACCCTGGGATATGTTTTTGTAAAGAATCCTCGACTTGAAAGAAGTGTGTCAAGCTGCACATGAATTAACTGGTGAGGAAAATTACTTTTCTGACAAGAGGGGAGAGATCTTCAAGGACACCATTAATCTTCACTAAAAGGACAGACTTTCAACAAAGGGACAGAATAATCTATGCATATTACATCACTATCATTTCACACACTGACAGAATTAAGTACATGTCTGCTTTTACAAAAAATGAACTCCGAAGCAGATTTAGCTCTAACTCCAGCTTACCTTAAAGCCTTGTCTCAACGAAATTCGATTCCAATCCCATTCTAATTCTAATATTTTTTCTTTGCACCCACTCTCCCTCCACCCTTGCAACCTTTGCACCCTGCGTATATAGTCAATGCCAACACACTAGAAGGCACTGGTTTGAGCAAACAGCTATTCATGTCGGGATATTGGTTTGACCAAGGTCTACAAGTAGTAAGATTTGCCACCACCACCGTCAAATCACGTTGAGGGTTTCAGGGGCTGTCATGACCAAATGGAATGTCACTCAGCATAGTGGCGGGGTCACCCTCAGGGGTAGCTATGAAAGAAGCCTTTCTGGAAGTGTTCCTGTCTGGAACTGAAAGGCGTGTCCGCAGAGTAATTCTACCCTCGTCCAGATCTGGTCATTTAACCATGGGTCACGAAACACTTTTGGTGTCTTCTTCAGCACAACCAAGACAAACAGCAGGGCTAGAGGAATTTGTACCCAGGAATTATGGAAATGCCTGGCAGGCTCCACAGCCTCTGAGAAGAGACCATTTACAAATTAATGTGCATTTATTCAAGCATGTCGGCCACAATAATGGAGGTTGGAAAAAGCATACAATGCCTTGCAGTCTTATCATTCAAATGTGTGTGTGTGTTTGTGTGTGAGAGAAAAAGTGAGGGAGAGAGAGAGAGGGCAAGAAAGATAGAACAAGAGAGAGTGTGTGTGTGTGTGTACACAAGTCACGCAAGTGCTCCCTCTGTGTCTGTGTTTGTTCCTGCACACACAGACACACACACTCACACACACACCCACACGCACGCTGTGCTTAGAGAGCATAAAGAGACAAGCATGTGTGGCATGTCTATGTGAAGCCATGCATATGCCCAAGGAAATGATGATGGTAGGTAGAGCATGTGGGAGTTTTATTCATGCTGTTTACACTGAGCTCTGCAAACGTGTGATAACCAGAGAATGGAGGAAGGGAGGGATAGGAGGAGGGAGGGAGGGAGGGATGGAGAAGAAAAAAGATGAACGCACAGGAGCACAGCCCCCTTAGTAGGCTCGTGTGTTGATAGGGTGCACTGCATGGGCGTCTAGCATGAGGCAGATTTACTACACAGATGGCATGGGACACACTGTGTGCATTAAAGGAACAAAACAAAAGAAGAAAACAGAAAGTTCTTACTGAGCTCTTCAAACAGAAAAAGGTTCCACGCGTACTGAAGAACTCATTTGTTGGTTAAATGGTTCTTTTGTTCTTTGAATGTCTAAATGTGTTTGGGGTTTTTTGAAGCTAAAAATGCCAAAGAAGCCTCTGCAGGCTTTGATTAGAATTGTCTCATCAGTGTAGAAACACACATAAACAAACATACACACCCCCCCCCCCCCCCCAGGTTTTCAAAATCACACCCTTGTTAGAGGAGAAGCACACATCAAGAAGTGTTAGGCAACAATTGAACCCACTGAACGTTGATATACTCAGGTTTGACATCAGTAAGGATAAGAGCATTAAAAAATGCATAGCATAGCATAGAAAGCATAATGCATAGCATAGCACCACCAACCAACTTTCCATATATCTGATTATCTCTGACTGAGCAAGTGACATTATAACTCCCTTCTCCATACACATACATAATACACACTGTTGGAGAGTTTGCAGTTTATGTAATTGTGCAAAATTTACTCTGCCTTACTCTGCCTGCAAATCACTCTCCTCCTCTCCCTCTCCGAGTCTGAGATGGTGTGATAAGCCAGCGATAAACGAAGCACGCCGCTGTAAACGGAATCTTAACTTCTGCTTGAGTGAAGAGGAGTCATTACTGACTCATCACAGGCTGAGTTTATGGGGCAATTATTGCATTTGCAACAAATAAAAAGTATCCTCTACCCCCAATGTTTACAGAGGCAATACATTTCCTTTTCATGGTAAACTATGATAGACACATGAACTCACCCCCACTGTTTGCTGACTGTCCTTTATGATGTGTGACGTCATGTCAGTCTAGAAATAAATTTTAAAAAGCCACGACTATAATGTTGCAAAGAACATTTCTACTCCCAAAGATGTTAGTGGGGTTTTATTTTTCAGTTACCAGCACCATGTTAAAGAAATGATCCTGTGAAGGTGCTCATCAATCTTGGTTTTAGCCGTAGAGCAATGCTTTAAGAATATTGAATGACGCCTGGCTCTGCCACCTGTACACTCAGGGCTCTCCAGACTTTTGCTTTCCGTTTCCAGAGTGCTACCGTTTCCTACTAGAGAAGGGGAGGCCCTCTTTATCTTCACAAAACTCCTGAAGACCCAGCACTTCAGAGAGTACAGTACCTCCTCTCTTAGCACCACCAACAACTGGACATACAAAATCTAACATTTACCACTTGACTATCACCTTTCCAGAACTGTCACTTATTCTAGTACTATTGCTGCACTAACATGTCCTTGTTGCAGTGCTTCCGTTTTTTGAAAGTCGCTTTGGATAAAAGCATCAGCTAAACGACTAAATGTAAATATTGCCAGGACAGAAGCTACTGGAGACAGATGGAATGCAAAACACACAGTTTTAATTAGTTTTGTGGACTTCAGACTGGATGATTACAATTGGCAGCACTCCTTCCTATCACAAATGTCTTCGCATGGCTTTGAATCAAACTTTCTTGAGTTTGTATTTCAGTGTTCATCACCTTCTTTTATGATGCTGTTGATTACAATGAAATAAAGCCACTTCTAATTACCGGAACGTTAAGGCCTAGCGTGAAAAGATTTGATTTTCAAAGGGAATTGCTCAATTCTATCTTAGCCACTGGGTTTATAGTCATACAGAGAATAATTACTAGGAAATAATGGGAGCTTAAGCAGTCCTTGTTGCTCGGCAATCGAATGATGTCAGTAAATACATCCCCTACACCCAAAGTCAATTTTAATTAAAACAGATATAAATAACCCTGGAGGTTTCAGCACTGTTCACTTTGTTTCATTTATTCATTTTCTAAGTGCACGGAGGACACGAGAGCACATTTACCAAATTCTATTTTTTATTTTTAAAGAGCTGTCGACACTTGTTCCGTCTCTTGTTTAGTGAGGATCGTCATTTTTTTTCTTTTGTCAAAGCATAATGACTTGCACTATTCGAGACAGATCCGCGACTCCACTCCTCTCCGACGTTGAATAATTGAAGCGTCTCGCTTAATGCTGAGTTGTGCCTTTGCCAAATTCCTCGGCAGCACCCCAGGCCTCCATCTTCATCCTTTCTCACTCAGTTGGGATGGCTAATTAATATTGATTTTCATGGCTCTCATCATTTCTGCGGAGTAATTATGCTTTAATAAATTATATTGGCATAGGTGATTAATTGGACAATGGCATTTGATTTGCGGCACCCCATGCCACACCCTCTCCTCTGTTCACCTAAACGCAAAACAAGCAACACAGCTGGCGAATACTCCGTAGATTAATCCATAAAGTCTTATGAGAACATTTATTGAATATGTATTTACTGTGATCAACTATCTCCATTATTAGCTTCAAATTAACACACACACACACACACACTAATAGTCAGTCATGACCTCATACAGAGAGAAGGGACTGTGAGTAAGCTGCAGAGGAGGTCCCCAGTTCAACTCCCAGACGAGCCGCCATTTATGTTACAACCAAATTCATGGCCTTCAACATAAAACGGACATCTACTGTACACTACATTTGACTAAAGTAAGTTTTTTATTTCAGTCAATAAATAAGTAAATAAATAACGGTTCAAATCGAGGGGCATAAAACACAAACATCAAAGAGACTCGACAGCAGGGTAACTCGACTGTTTTTTATATACTGCTGCCACTGTTATCACATCTAAGGATTAAAATTAGTTAAGCTCCACATTGTATTTTTAATGTAAAAGAAACACATAGTAGCAATTCCCATTTTTGATGATTTTTTTCTATGTTCGCTATGGAGGTACTCAATTCATTATAAACTGACAAAAATCATGGTACCCGCAACAATAACATTACATAATGCAATAGGCACACATCTGCCATGTCAGAGACTCCATTCTCCATATTGTGTGACAGTGTAACACTAAAAAATGAATTTGAGGCCATTGTTTTAAGATGATAATAATAATAATAATAATAATAATAATAATAATAATAATAACAAAAGATAAAATAATCACATTGTCTTGCTTTAATTATTAATGTTAGTGTGCCGACCAGCCCACACTCACATGGCATACTCACAATCACGTCCACAGTCATCCTATGTCCACAGGACAGTGTACAAGCAAATACCCACATACTACATTAAAAAGCACTCTGCAGCAACATGAAGCAGCATTCATACACTATGTGATATTACAAATGGAAAACTAAGGCAATTTTCTTGCAGTCCACGACAAGTGTTGGCATGTGAGGGTTTTATGAATGTGTTATGCCGTCACCCATCAAATGTCAAATGTTAACTGGTTGGAGGGACATTCCAAATTTGCGTCCCTCAAAGAAAGTAAGATAAAATGTTCTAATAACTGCTTTACTGTCTCTGTGTCATCATGTCTTTGTCATCTCTCTCTCTCTTTCTTTCTTTCTTTCTTTCTTTCTTTCTTCCTTTCTTTCTTTCTGATGACATTCTTCAGCTTAGAAAGGAGGGAGGGCCACTCTGTTTTCATGGTACACCATTCAGGACAGATAGTGTTTGCTTGAGAAAATTACATTAGGCCGTTGTCAAGGGAACCAACACAGCAGTCCAGTATAAAACAGCTTTAACAGGGAGTTTATAAACATTCATGTTTTATTTAAAACATTTATGTACAGTATTTTTTCACTAAATACATACATACAGCTTTTATGAAGGAAGATCCAGAAATGCTATAAACATCACTTTTATGAAATATGTGCTGAAAATGACAGATAAAAGCTTCTTCTTCATGTTTGTAGTGTATATCATCATGCATTATTTAATGGTTTTAGTGTGTTACCACAGATACAGTTTACATGAGACATCATGGCGTAAAAAAGATTATTGTGGTGTCAGAGGTTGTTAAAAGTAACTTCATCTCTTGAAACTCCTTTTAGGTTTTTTTGCTGAGTTTGTAAATCAAGAGGTATACATCACTCTGAAAACCTGTGTGGACAAATAATGCAAAAATATAAGAATAACGCTCCTCCTCAACATGAAATTAGGGGGTTTGAAATGTGGAGATTTCATCATCCGTAGTACATACTAATATTCAGAGAATCTAGAAAAATCTTTGTAAACAATGGACAGGGCTGAAGATAGATAGCCTTGCTCGTCAGAGCCTCAGATGGGACTGCATTAAAAACAGACCTGTTTGTGGTCCTTGGTCTGACTGCATTAAAAACAGACCCAAGTGGTCCTTGGTCTGAAAAAGTTTGAGAAACACTGCTTTAGACCAATGAAAATTACATCTGTCATTCCCTTTAATTGCAAGCAGCGCAACTTCAAACAGTGCATCGGTATTTTGATGCAGTCAGCGGCGCATTTGAAGAAATCTGACTGCATGCGAGGAATACGTGTGTATTTACTCTTGTGTGTGTTTACTCTTGTGTGTATTTACTCTTGTGTGTGTTTACTCTTGTGTTTACTCTTGTGTGTGTTTACTCTTGTATGTATTTACTCTTGTGTGTATTTACTCTTGTGTGTATTTACTCTTGTGCGTGTTTACTCTTGTGCGTGTTTACTCTTGTGTATATTTACTCTTGTGTGTATTTACTCTTGTGTGTGTTCACTCTTGTGTTTACTCTTGTGTGTGTTTACTCTTGTGTGTATTTACTCTTGTGCGTGTTTACTCTTGTGTGTATTTACTCTTGTGTGTATTTACTCTTGTGCATGTATTGTAAGCATGTATGACAGTTGTTGGAGGTGTTGGTTATCTTTGGGTTTCATGGTCTAATAGGATGTTGACTATGTGTGTGTGCGTGTGTGTGTGTGCGTGTGTCTGTGTGTGTGTGTGTGTGTGTGCGTGTGTGTGTAATGTATGTGTGTGTGTGTGTGTGTGTGTGTGTGTGTGTGTGTGTGTGTGTGTGTGCGTGTGATGTATGTGTGTCTGTGTGTGCGTGTGTGTGTAATGTATGTGTGTGTGTGTGTGTGTGTGTGTGTGTAGAGATATGGGGGGGATGTAAGATTTATTGAGTGAGTCCTAGGGAAGAAAAGTAAAGTACACATGCTGCACAAATTTTAAAGACGCTAGGCCTGCTTTATTCAAAATCTCCATAGCAGCAATGACTCATTCAAAAAGCCACACTTTAATGAATATTTCAGACAGGCTTGCCACAGGGTTATCTTAACCTTTCCTAACTGTCTGCGGCGAGGCTTCCCTGTGCCTGCGTGATGCTGGGATACGCTATTTCATACAGTGCATATTCAGAATGGCATGTGTTGAACAAATGTACCCATCACAAAATGTTACACCTGCTAGACAGCCCTGCACAGTGAATGAGTTTTGAGCATAGCCTAGGGTATCAGTTAGGTGGATCTAGAGTACTCAAGACTGTCGTGTGTAAGGTGTGAATGGGTGAGAGTGTAATGTATGTGTGAAGAGTGTTGAGCATGGTTGAGTAATAGTTGTAATAGCACAGCGTGACGGGCCTGTTTCACAATGTCTGTGTTGTTGTGTGTGTGTGTGTGACTGCTGCGTTACCTGTTGATTTTCGTTCCAGCACTCATTTTAACAGGTTAGAGCATTCATACTGCCCTGTGTGAGACACAAGCTTGAATGAAAATCAATAGCCCCTTCACCATTATCGGGCCAAAACCGGGTAGCTTGTGGAGGCTTGTGGAGGCTAATCACTTCTCCATGATCCTTCTGATTATTCCTCAGGGCTACTGTCTTTGGGTTTCTGGCCTAACCTTTACCCTCCTGCCAACCTGTGCGTAATGGTGCTTGAGGAAGTGTCAAGGTAGAAGTTGGGGTCAGAGTCAGTTAAAGACGATTTGGCGCAAAAACAAGATTAAGGGCTCTATCTTGCATACCAGCGCAATTGACTTTGTATACTCGCGCTTTTGTCTTTCCTATTTTGCAGTCAGCGCATATTGGAATTATTCCTCCACAGGTACATGTGCGCCCACGGGGGCGTTTCAGCGAAAAGAGGGGGCGTGTTCCGGCGCAAACGGTCCCTGTTGATATTTTGCAGTTTCAGAAAACAATTCCGCCACAGACCAGGAACCTCCTGGCATAAAGTTATTGGCGCAAATTCAGATGCTATTTTAAGGGTGCATGCATGGCCACAGGCCTGCATGAATGAATGCTATGCACACTGATCTACAGACACCCTATGCACAGATGGAAACATTCAAAGCCTTGATAATATTTGTCCGTTTCCCGGTTTTGTTCGTGCATGGGTCAACTAAAAATTTAGTAGCCTATATAGTACATCTACATGCAATATCTTTACAACAACAATCCTGCTCAAACAAAAGTTGTGCGTGCATTAAGTTGATGATAACGTGTTTACAAACTCTACATAAAATTTTGTAAATAGCCTACTGTCATGCAGTTAATGGGATACTGTGCAGAGTTGGAAAGTTAGGTCAACTTGGAAAAGGTTTCTCGTTGTTGAGTTGCCTGTTGGTAAGGTACAGCGTAGCTTACACCTGCAGGAGCGCTTGCTTGTGCGCCTGTGTTGCGCAATGCACTTTGCGTCTCTCGTCTATACCATTGGTTCCAAAAGACTGGGTCGCGACCCACAGGTGGGTCGAAGGAGATTTTATTTGGGTTGCCAGCTTAGCCTAGTGACAATTTATGTTGTGTAATAAAGCTTATTCCTTTTATAGCTTAGGAAAGCTAACAGCTTTCTATTAGGATCTAGTTTGTTAACTACCACAGTCACGAGTTGGGTCGTGATAGTCTGTCATTTTTAAAAAGTGGGTCCCCAGAAAAAAAGTTTGGGAAACACTGATCTATACGACGCAGTTCCCATTTCTCCAAACCATACAGTACATAATTACAAGGACAAATATTGCTACACGAATATTGCTATCCGTGTGGTGCACGATGTGAAAAAATAGGTATAAATCTAGCGTACACATTTCCATGAATCACGGATGTGTTGATGACATAAATTAGGAAATATTAGAGGACTTAATGAGACGTGATGTTGAACTGGCCATTTAACCCAAATGCCCCAGCAGCAGCACGGGAGAGGAGAGCTTATCTGAAAGATCTGCATTGTCTATACTCTATAGTGAGGTAGATTACATTGCAAAAATATCACCATGCATTCATAACCTCGTCATTCAGTGAGAGTGATCCTAAAACATCGGAAAGTGACATTTCTGTGTTACATTTTGTCAAGAGGAAAAACCAAAAGCAAACTGTTCCCAACTCACTATAGCACTGTGAACCATTCCTGGCTGCGCCTGGAAATTCCGCCATCATAATAGCAATCCGCTATGGAACAAGCGTGCCTGTTGTTAAAGGGAATGTGAGATGACGCTCTGATTGGTTTATTGCACGTTACGCCCAAACCACACCCATGAGTAATGTAGCTACTACAGACCACCCCATTTTAGATTTGCGTCAGGCGCAACAGTCATGATCCCGCCGGTAAAATAGAAACAGCGCCTAAGATCCGCCCACAAAGCGATTTGCGCAAAGTCAATTGCGCTAAAGTGCAAGATAGAGCCCTAGTCTCTAAACTTTCCTCTCAGAGGCTGTATTGCTACATTGCAATTAACCGATTAAATGGTCAGCACAGGAAAGCATGGCTCTGCTTAAAGGAAAACAGTCTAAAAACATCCTCAGGTCTATTTTTGGTTGACAACGATTATACATTTTCGTTGGGGACCAAATTTACGCTAATTAGAGTAGTTTTGAGTAAGATCCGCTAGGAAACAGCATATAGCATAGCCTTGAGGGCAAGATTACTATGTTAAAGTAAATCACCACTTTAAGCCACTGACTGGCCTCAAAATACATCTATACTATTGTGGGGAGGGTCCATGCAGACAAAACAAAAGTATTTTACCTTTGTAAGTGTAATGAAAGGGTATAAAGAAGGATTTTTTTTTGCAGTCAGTACATTATGTAACAAGATGGCAGAGAGGCCGGAAGAACGATAAAGGAATGATTCTTCCGGTCGCGCCATCTTGCAAAGAGTCCTAACAAGATGGTGACGAATAGGTAAAACACTGACTGCACATTAAGTCCTGTCAAGCATAGAATGGGCCTACCTGACACATATCTCACATTATTCTCCTTGGTGTAGTCTATCCAACTTTTTCAATTGTTTACTGTTAAATGTTACTATTGTATTGTTTTTATTTCTATGTCGCTTTGGACAAAATCATCAAGGTCTGAAGAAGTCACTGGTTGGCAACACTGCTGAAATTATGTTGTTGACAATAGCACAAAACGCAACAGAAAGTATCGACCAACAAGTTGCCCTCTTCTCGTTCTCCCTCCACCTCTCTCTCTCTCTCTCTCTCGGTCTAAGTTAATTACTCCACATTTGATAGCCATCGTCTTATGCAGATGGCTTTAGCTCTGAGGTTAATCCACCTCCTATTATTTCTGTTGCATGCCCCTTCAGTGTTAATTGCCGGGCATTTTTTAATGACGACTGAGCCAGAGTGGAGAATGGGCCACACCGTGCACCTCGTGTGCCCCCTTTGGCGCCAGCGGACTGGCGCGGCCAGCTCAATGCCCACGTACAGCTGAGAGTGGCCAGTGGTGTAGGCTCTTCTGTTTGCTCCATTTTCCTTCGGGATGCTTTTCATAGTCAAGTGGAGTTCGTTCATCCAAGAATCATCCTGTCTGTTTGTGATTTGGATGTCTGTACGTGGAATAGGTGTACTGCACACATGCACATACACACATGCAAGCACATACATAGTATACACACACACACACTCTCTAACACACACACACACACACACACACTCTCTCTCTCTCTCTCTCTCAAACACACACACACACACTTTCTCATTCTCTTTTTTCACCTCATACACACAAGCACACTTTTTCATTCTCTCTCTCTCTCTCTCTACCTACCTACCTATCTATCTATCTATCTATCTATCTCTCGCACGCACATACAGGCACGCACGCCAGCACACACACACACACTCACAAGTCAGGCACACAAATGAGTTGCACCGAAAATAAGAGATCAGCCAAAGCATGAATGGTTCTCCTGAGATTGACTGAAGATAGAAATGTTGATATGGAGGTGTGACAGGCGGCTAAAGAAGCTCTCCATTTCAAAACATTTTCAAAAGTAGCTTCAGGGACCACCGTGAGAATTAAATCCGTTCCACAGTTGACGCAACAGGATTCAGAAGCTCTACTTTCTGAAAGGGTAGACTGATAAATAGGTGTGTCTAAAATTTAACACACACAAACACACACACACACACACACACACATGCATGCACACACACATATGCACACACACACACACGCACACACACATGCATGCACACACACATATGCACGCACACACACACACTGCTATTTAGAATGTTTGGCTTATGTAACAATCATGAAACCATTGGCAAGGACAGAATAGGTTTAAATGAGTATTTTTACACATTTTCCATCACTAGAGATGGCACTCCACTTGAACAACAAAGATGTCCAGGATGTACTGTCCAGTGACTACAGTAAACACACCAACAGGTCTGACTGCAGCCAGAGTCCACCCTCCTCCGACAAAAGGTCCTGGTCAAACCGTAGATGCACACCATGTTCCATCTCATGAGACAGACAGGGCATTAATTGTGCCCCGTCTAATTTATTGGGCTTTGGTTAAAATACGTCCTTGTTCCTGGAAAGAAAATGGACGGGAACAAATCGATAGTTTTGGCCCGAACACAACCCAGATGCAATCAGACTTACTGGAGATTAATAAATTATAAAACATAATGGCACTCCCAGTGACCCAGGCATGGGCTGAGTTGCCAAAACACAGGCAGTTATACTTTATACAGGCTGTTATACCTTTTGAACTATTCTTTGACTATAATGCCCTTCTATGCTTTTATTTATATTTTTAAGCACATTGAATGACCTCTGTGGATGAAATGCGCTATATAAATACACTTGACTTGACTTATACGTTCACTGCTGAAGAGCTGGTGATGGACCTCTCTCGGACCACTTGACTAGCACATCAGATGGTCACTATAGGCCTCAGCTTGAGAGATGGGTGAGATAAGCGCATGATTGGCATTAACATTATTTATATTGAAGTAGAAAGAGTTTCACAAGATTGGAGGAAACTAATGTGCACCATAATTTCCTACCAGTGCCAGTTTGTAAGCACATATCCGATATTTAACTCAAAACGATGAAACAAAAGCAGAGGCAGTATGGTGTACAAGTACCTTAGTGCCTATCTATACCAGTTTACGGTAAAGGCTTTGTAAGGCTTTGCTCATTTTGGTTGACAAGTGTTTTCATCATAAGTTATGACTGTGTGAATGGTAACCTGTTGCTGTTGTCAAGTCTAGTACATATAGTATCATACAGACACACACACACACACACACACACACACACACAAACATTTCCCTCATTAAATCCTCCCAGATAGAACCCGGGGTCTTTTCAGAGATTTGCTGCCGTGGGTTGCCATTAGTTCCCCACTGGGCGCCTTATTTGATCGCAGACGTGCACCGACGGGCCCCTGACTCTCCACAGGCATTTTGTCCTGCTTAGGGTCTGATGAGTTACTCTCTCCCCGAAGAGAGCAGAGAAAAGGAGCAGAAGAGAAGAGAAGGGGAGAGATAGTGCTGGCACAGTCAGTCTCACTCCCACACTTATTTGAGAGGTTGGTTTATTTTCTTTTTCTATCCTACACACATGATGGGAGTTGTCATTTCTTTTGTGTTTTTTGTTGTTTTTATGTGTTTTTTAATTTGTTTTCATGTGTTTAGTTTCTGTCAGAATGTTAACAGTGTTTTGTTCCTTCACTGTTCCATTATCAGTGTTGAGTTTAGAAATAAAAAAAATAAAAAAATCTCCATATTAAAGATGATGACGGTGGTTAGTGTGCAATCTGAAAAATAACAAACTTGGACTGTTTTACTCATGGAAAAAACATGTAATTTCAAAAGTACATTTTGTTTCCAACATTTAGAGTTTTGTTCGGGTGTTTGCTGCTTCCCCCCTCTGTACCTCCATAACAAGCAGAGAGGAGCCAATTTGAGGAGACGAACATGTTCACATGCTCAGCAGGCTGCACACTTTTACTCTCATTGCACACAGTATGGGGCCTAAGGGTTAATACACGGGGCAGTTAATATGGTATTAATATGGTTTTGTTTTTGTTTTTTAACTTGCATAAAACACTGTCCTGCGGTTTGTACACAATGCGGCTAATACACAGGAAACTAGATGTACCGCAGAGCGGTACAAAATATGACCGCCGCCCACTCCAGCACATTTTTTCCACAAAAATAAATCCCACTGAAAGGCCTATATGATTCTAACTGTCTCACTAAATTGCATTATCCACACTCAATTCTTACTGGTATCTGCTAGACAACAAGTACCAAAACATGATTAGTTCATAGATTTCACATGTAAAATTCATTTTATACAACCCCACCCCCATCTTGCCTGTTCATAATTTCATTTCTAAGAAATTCTTGAATTGTGTGCATGTGTGCGTGCACACGTTTATGTTTATGTGTGTGGGTGTGTGTGTGTGTGTGTGTGTGTGTGTGCGTGCTTGTGTGTTTGTCTGCGTATGTATGTTTGTGCATGTGCATGCATGCGTACATATGTCTACTGTGTGAGTATGTGTCATACGTATGATTACTGTGAATGTATGTGTGTGCGTGTGTATCTGTTTATGCACATATGTGCACATGGAATGGGTTGACATGGCCCCTTGAGATCAACATACAAAAAAAAATGGTCCTCCTAAACCTTACGGTTCTCGAGATATTCATAGAAAACAGTGTCTGCCCTACCCTCCTTTCGGGGGGTGCAGTCCAGCGGGGGGGCTACAGATCAAAACGAAAAACGATGGTTCCATGCTATCCATGTGGGGTTACATGCCCACCAAGTTTCGTCTACCCCGGTCTTTCAGTGTCCCGGGAATCCTTGACGGAAATTTGGACATGCGAAAAAAAGTAATTATGCGCGGCGGTCATAATTACTGTATTTCTATTTGTAAATCAGCACTGTAAACCATTCAAACAGCTTTGAGAGATAGAGTAGAGAGTGTTTTGTGTGACTTTTGTGTCGTTTCTTTTGGGGATTTCACCAATGTTTCAGTTGGCAAGCTGCCATTCATGACCTTTAGCATTTAAAATATGGATATTAATTGCCACCGAATTCAGAAACAAGACTGTTCTTTAGAAAAAAAAAGAAAAAGAAAGAAAGAAAAATGCTTCTTCTGCTGGCTTGCTGAAATTACTGGAGAGTCGAGCTACGTGCCGCACACACAGGCTCTGGAGATTACAGTGAACGAAGCTACGGTAGATTATTAAGGAAAGGTCAGATCACACACACACACACGCACACACACACATATACATAAGAGATGGGGGATATGTGAACACACTCATTTGGCAAACATGCTGCCTTGTCCATGATCCTCAAAAGCAGCTGAAGGGGGGAGGACATATTGTATGTGCAGACCCACCCACCTCTTCTCTTACACACACCACATGCATACTTATCTCTCTCTCTCTCTCTCTCTCTCTCTCTCTCTCTCTCTCACACACACACACCACACGCACACACACACACACACAAAGACATCAGCATTATCATAATCATCTTACTCATAATCATCTGTCTTGTGTCATTGCTCAGGCTGGAAATGGATGGTGTCTGTGTGTGTGTGTGTGTGTGTGTCCATGCAAGTGTGTGAATGGTGAATTTGAGAGACGTGCAGAAGCGACAGCACTTTTCACACCCCGGCACACAAATATTAAAGAGGCCTTTCCATGAGCCAGCCAAGCATGCTATTGATGGGGACGTCAATAACACAAAGGTCAGTAATTAGAACTGTTTGGAAAGGCTTATTTGTTATTAGTTGTCCATTTGGAAGTCATAACAGTAATATGGATCTATGGGGTGTCCATGGCAGCTCAATCTCCAGAACCCTCTGCCCCCTGCCAGGAGGTAGATTGTGGATGAAATGACATCATTTAAATGCATGATTGAGCCTTGGTGTAGGCTGACACACAATACACACACCGCATACAAGGTGGTGGGGCTCTCGCCATTGTGGTGGTATGCACGTGCACACCCACACACACACACATGCACACACACACACACACAAATTCCACTCAAAAGCAATCATATATAGGGTGGGTCACTCAGTATTGCCGTAGTTTGCACACACACACACACACACACACAAATTCCACTCCAAAGCAATCAAACAGACAAAAGCCTGTGTGTGTGTGTGTGTGCGTCCTAGACAGCCACATTGACGGCCGAGAAACTGGAGACTGTGCTAACAGTGGCTAATGTAGTCATGCGGTGGCGGATCACTTTCTCGCGCCGTAATTCTGCACTTATCTCCTCAGCCAGATGAAGTCAGAGGGCTTTCTAAACCTTTCAATTAAGAGAAAGAGAGAGAGAATGAGAGAGAGAGAGAGATTAGAGTGATAGATATGCTGGGTATTGGGTCAGCTGACCTGGCTCAGTGGAACACAGCAATAAGCGAGTGTTGTAAGTTTCTGTAAGCTGTGAAGGTTGTGAAATAAAATAGTGATTCGTTTGCACATGAGTGACTTGCTTCAAAGCACTGTGACAGGAGGGTCACACTTCACCTCTCTCTCTCCTTCTCTTTTTTGTCTCTGAGTTCTCTCTCTCTCTCTCTCTCTCTCTCTGAGAGGATCGGAGAGTGTCCGGGTGAGCAGAGGTTGTGAACATCCATCGATCTTAGCACTTCACCTGCCACCTGCTGTTACATCACAGACAATGTCAAATACACACCCATGCTCCCCTCACCTCACACACACACACACACATAGGTATAAACACAGTCCTAAAGCACACACACACACACACACACACACACACACACACAGACACAGACAAAACATCAGCTCACTCAAACACACTCACACAAACCCTACACACACTGAAAAAAAATGCATGCCCTTGCCGCGCAAGTACTGTATGCAAACAAACAGAACACACAAAAACACACATATCCACATCTACCGGCTGCACTCTATACACAGTCACTAACCAGAATGAAAACACATCTACCTACACGCTCAAATGGATATGTGTATGTGCATATACACACACACAAATGCACATACACACACACATACACAGTGTCTAGACTTAATTTGTGGTGGGTTGCTGCATGCTGTGTCAGAAGATCAAGGGATTCAGCAGCCTCTTTGAGCCCCCCCCTACACACGCACCCAATGGCATCACCGAGGCTTCAGACCGAGAATAGGCAACATTGCATTTGCATAACGGCACAACGCCACACGACGCACGACGCTGCCTCAAGACATTCTTACACCACAGTACAAAGTCACGGAGGGAACCTGGGAAGAGCAGCACATTGACTATGAGAGTTGGCTACAATGACAATACTGGAGGCGTCGTTGCAGTTAGGATTGCAGACGAAGTGGCAGACTGTCCACTGTACGCGTATAGCCAAGCAGTGAGAACAGCATTACGCCTCATGCCACAGGGCTGAGATCAGTTTGTAAAGTGGTCGGAGCAACAGGTTAAAGAGAATGCTGATCCTGTTACAGCTGGACAATTCAACATTTTTCATGCTGTATACCCATTATTATGTGATCTTCCATAAGGAGAAAATGTCTGGAGCGCTAACCGCTACCCTGAAGCATATTACCTAATGGTACTCTAAAGGTGGTCGTTTTAATGTGAAACTGTCTCTGAGATTGTTTATTATTAGATTATTTTTTCTCCCTGTAAAAATCATCTATGCTCTTCCACGAGTGCCGACCCAGGGCCCAGGTCTGTATACAGTACACTGCTGTGGGGTAGTTAGGCTCGGTTCTCCTGGTGATTAAAAACACTATATATCCCCTGTGTTAAGCAGGTTTCTTGATGTTTTATGCCCCCAATATTGTCTCCAAGGCAGCGCTGCCTGGAAGGCGCTATGGTTAGGCATGGGTTAAGTTTAGGGTTAGGGATAGGGTAAGGTTTAGGATAAGGTGCCTTTAAGTCGACGGTGGCAGCGCTGCCTGGAAGACAACAACGGGGGCATAAAACACCATCGAGCGTTTAGCAGGAGCCTAATGTTACCGTCATGGAGAATTAGTCCAAGGGCTGTAAGCAGGCCTAACACTGCTGCTTGCTCGTTGATATGGATGTTAAACTCCACTGTCAGTGTGTCCTCTGTTCTCTCTCTCTCTTACTCTCTTTCTTACCTCTCCTCTCTATCCTCCCCTCCCTTCCTTCTCCATCCCTTCTTCCTCGTGGTCCTCCACAGTGGGACGTCCCCACATGCGGAGCCAAGTGAGAGGCCGAGGATATTAATGAGCGCTAATGAGCCCCGCGGAAGATTCCAGACAAATCAGCAGGACGCTAAACTCCCCGCTTCTCAGGGGACTCTGTTCACACCCCTCGTTTTGCCCCCTTTCTCTCTCTCTTTTTTACCCTCCATGTCTTTCTCTCCTATCTGTCTCTTTTACTCTCTCTCTCTTGCTTAGTTTTTCACAGAATCTCAATTTCCCCTTTCATTTCAATGTCAAAATTGTCTTTCTTTGAACTTTGAACACGAATCCTCTCAGTTTCTCACCTTCTCTTTCCTTGGTTCTGCATCCTTCTGGCTTTCCCCTCCCTCTCTCTCTTTCTCTCTCTCTCTCTCTCTCTCTCTCTCTTCATGAAACCTGTCTGGTTGCGCCACTTACACCTACTAATGCTCACTCCCCTGCGCCACATGACAGGGCCCCCCTTTCCCATGCTGCTAGGCAACCAGGATTAGCGCGACACCTCCGGAGGGGCAAGTGCCTGGGAGAGTGTGTCAGCAGTTTGCGTTCCCCCTCCTCCACCCGCACCACCAGTCTGCGCTCTCCCACCATCCTGCCTGCTGCTTTCGCATGGGTGGAGCGATTTGATGTGGTGAGGAAACGTACACAAAATATTTGTGAGGTACAAAAGAGAGAGGGACATAAAGACGTAGGATGGAGGAGGAGAAGACTGAAAGAGTGAGGCGAAGTGTGAGATGAAGAAGGTGACAATAGCGAAAGGAAAAAGAGGAGGATGGGAGGACAGATGAATGAGGTTAGAAGAACTAAAAGAAGGGAACAGACAACATCTCCAAAAAGAGGAAGAAAAAAAAATGTGAGAATAAACCAAGTGTGGAAAGGTTGATGAAGAGATGAAGTGAGACAGACGTGGTGGTCAGTCAGCCTTGCGTTGGAGCGGTCATCCCTCCCCCTACTGCCGCTGTGGCCCTCATTGCTCAGCAAACACGGTGTGTTATGTGAGTCACTTCACAGGTATTTCTGTTCCGTCTTACCTGCGTCAGGCTCCCCAGGAGCAGCCAGAGATAAAGGGGAGGAGAAACATGGTGACATGTCATCAGAGGTCCTAATGACCCCTGGGTCTCAGAACACTGACATGACATATGAGGTCAGTCATGCCAATCATCACTCTCCAATCACCACTCTCTCTTTCTCTCTGTATCATTTCTCTATCTATGCCCATTACTCTTCTGATCACTCTATTTTTTCTTCACTTCTACGTCATCTCTCTCCTTCCCTCTCTCTCCGTTTCTGCCAGCTCTGTTCTGTTCTTCTATCCTATGTTATTTGGGATGTGTTATGTTATGGACATTAAACCAGAAAGCCCACCTTTTTTCCTTAGTTAAATCATGCTGAAACCAATGCCTTTATAGATGCTAAAACAAGGTGCCCTGCAGCATGCTCAAATGCAGTGCTAACGTCTTTGCTCCTGACATCAGAGATCCCTCTGCAGAGTATAATATTCTGTCTTGCATGGGTTAACTGTCAGAGTCCATACAGTTTTGAAATTTTTCAGCAGATCCAGTCCCCCACTGTCTGGATGTTACGGATGACATTCTGTACCAGGTCATCTGCATCAAGCAGGATTCTTTCATCTTAGACTGAGGCCAGGGGCTATGTGATGCTAGAGCTACACTGCTCATTACTGAAAATGTTTAATAGTATCACGTCTCCTTGGAATTGTAAGGTTCTATCTGATTCGTTTTGAGATACTGAGCTTCAACATTTTTTGCATTCCGAATAACAAAATGGATGCAACAAATCTCTTTAAATATAAAGTCCAAAAATGCATAAAACTAAAAAAAAAAAAAACAGCTGACACAATGTTCAGATAGAAGCTTATAATCCCAGGGGGAATTGTGTCTCACAGCTCCATCTCTCTCTACTTTACTGTGGGAACTGTCTAACATGGTGGCAGATGTTCACAGTGTATTCTCCCTAATAATATTATCTTAATTCATTTATGCAATGCTTCAGAAATATATGCATTAATCATTCATTGAACGGTGATAAAATAACCTAAAAATACTTTATTTTCTGCCTAGCTAGACAGAGTTCTGTTACATGACTACTAGAGGGGAAATCTGAAGAAAGTACCAACTTTTGAATTTCACAGCAGTTTGACTGGAGCAGCATGGCTGAACTGAGACATACTTTAAAGAATGAGCAGTCATTGCTTCTTCTTCCTCCACACATTTCTCTCTCTCTCTCCCTCTCTCTCTCTCTCTTGTTATCATCCCTCCTTCCCTCTCTCTTTCCCCCTCGGTTCAGAGGTCAGTGCCCCCTCTGCACTGTGTGGACCTGCTCATTTGTCACCACCTGCCTGGCTGCTGCTCCTGCTGCTGCTGGCTGTTGGCTCACCTGTCGGTACCCCACTACGTGTGTGTGTGTGTGTGTGTGTGTGTGTGTGTGTGTGTGTGTGTGTGTGTGTGTGTGTGTGTGTGTGTGTGGTAACAGACTCCACAGACCCCTCATTCCAATGTATTACTCAGGAAAAAAAACAAGAATCTGTTGCTGCATAGACCTCTGTGGAAAATCAGTTATAAGTAGCAATTTTAGGAACGTTTTCTTAGATAGATAGATAGATAGATAGATACTTTATTGATCGAGATTGAGGGGAAATTCAATATGTTAATAAAAGAGACATTTCACAAAGTTGCCATTTATATATGAAGTTGCAATACACAGCTTTTTTTCCTATTCTTCATGGAGCCTAAAACACCATCACAGCAGCATGTAAACTGGGACTTCATCTTCAGATGAAGTTATACACTGCCAAAGCATCACTGCAGCTGGCAACACATCGCTGCAGAGGGAAATTGGATTGTGTTGTACCATGAGGCTTTTACATGCATACACACACACGCACACACGCACACACACACACACACACACACACACACACACACACACACACACACGGTGTATACTCACACACACTGTCTTGTTTGCGGTCCCTCTACAAAAGACCTGCAGGGGGCACTTGTGGTTCGAGCTTCACTGGGCTAAGTCTTTTTTTTTCACAGCAAGCGATGCCAAGAACACAAAAGTATAAAAGAAGAATCTACATCTGTTGATCTTATTTTAGAAAATACCAGCCTCCGGCATGACAGAGAGAAAGGCTATTTCTGCCTGGGATAAAAATCTTGTCTGTCTTTTCCAGTATAGCGGAGTACTTCCAAAATGGTTCTGAAAACATTTATTTTATTTTATCTAGGTATTTCACATCAATAAAACATTAAAACACTATAACTGGAAATGACCCATGAGTCCTGGTGCACAGTTGGGGTTCTGGCCACTATGGTATTAAGATGTCTAAGATGTCATACACACGGAGTGATGCACAACAAACGAGTGTAACTACTCACTCCCTCTGTATCACTCTCAACAGAGAAGAGAGGGAACGGCCCGGGGGAGCTGGAGCAAGTGGCAGCACCGTATCACATTAGGGTCTCTGGCCCATGGGGACCACCGTATCACATTAGGGTCTCTGACTCATGGGGACCACCTTATCACATTAGGGTCTTGGGTCTCAGTGTTCATGGGGACCAACGTATTTTATTAGGGTCTTAGTGCCCATGGTGACCCAGGATCCATTCCGTCATTTCCCAGTCCCACCCCATCTCTCTCTCTCTCTCTCCCTCACTTCCCATCTCTCTCCACTGCCCTATCGACATACTGTACAGGCAAAAGCCCCTAAAAATATACTTTAAAAAAGACGAAGGAAGTCAGTAAAAGAGAGAGAGAGAGGGGAGTGTAGCAAGAGTGAGGGAGACAGAATCAAATGTAAAGAGAGGGGGAACATGGTGAGGGTGCCAGATTGGACAAGTCTGCTGACTCACTCAACTCAACCCAGAGAGAGAGAGAGAGAGAGAGAGAGAGCAGAGGAGGGGGAGAGAAGAGGGGAGAGAGGAGCTTGTTGCTGACCATGGGAGTGGGTGGGGGAGGGGAGGGGAGGTGGAGAGTTAGAAATGAGTCCATAGATCGATAGCTCTCTTCATCACCAAAGGAGGCGCGACAGTTTGTGTGTATGTGTGTGTGTCTGTGTGTGTGTGTGTGTGTGTGTGTGTGTGTGTGTGTGTGTATGCGTGTGTGTGTGTGTGGTGTGTGGAGGGGGAGTAGGTTGACATCCTATGCTTGACACCTGCAAAGGGTAACGGACAGAGGAGCACACGTGGCACAGCATCCCCCATCAAATGCCCCTGACAACAGCGCAAGAAGCACCAGTAAAGCTGCCAAAGAGGAGTGCCAAAGAAGGGGGGGTTTGACATTGCTGATAAAAGACAAAATGTCTAGAGGCCTATGACAGATTCCTTCAAAAAACAGTGAGCTTGGTTAAATGTGACTGAACTAAGGAATAGAGATGGTGAGTATCTATAGTATAAAGACCACCTGCTGCTGTTGCTTGAAACCTTTTTGAAGAAGGAAATGTTTTATCTGATCAAACATTTTCATCATTTGAGACATGATCATCAGTCTTTGGCTATTTATTCAAATTATAAACTGGGAGAAAATATGAACAAAAAGAAAAATACTGCATATCCTCCAATAAGCATATGAGTTTGATTATGTAGGTGCATTTAAAATATTCAACCAGTGCTACATGTTTGTTGTCCACTCTCTCTTTCTTGCTCTCTCCACAGACACACACAAACATTCAGTCACACTCTGATCTTTGATAATTTATGTATCCTGTCCAACATAGTTAGATATTATGAGGTATTTAAAATGCACATCTAAATAATTTAGAGAAATAACTGAAATGTTTTATGTATTATTAATAAAAAAAGAACCCCTTTTTTTAGCAGTTTCCTCAGATTCTTGCATATATCGCTGCATATTTTATGGCTTTTGCAAAAGAGCAATGGGGGACATTCAAGAAAAAAAAATTGGGTTATTGATATGTAAATCACAATCTCTCATTTTACATACAGGGCATCTATCCATCAACATTGACATTAGCCTCTCCGAGGATACTGTAGGATACGGCTACTGTTCTATTGACCTGTCCCATTCACTTCAGACTGCTTTACCATGACCAAAGTCTTTTCCAGGTGCTTAATATCTTTATTAGTTTATCTAATTATTCCGCAGTAATTCATGCCTGGGTTGTGGGCACGTCCAGGGCAGAGCAATTTAATCATCGTCATTAACGGCGGGGCAAGCCTGCATTCACCTCACCTTATTTTTTTTTTTGAGCAGGTGGGGAGTGGGGGCGGGTCTTGCTTTGCTGATACAAGTCAATCAAGACTTCATTAGCTTGTGGTCCTTGCCCCAAAGTCATTAACCCCTACATGATTACAGACAGCCAGCAGCGGTCCTTGGCCCGGTTTGACATAAATATTTGCATAGCCCGTGCATGCTGGTCTTTGCTGCTGCTCCTTTTAACACGGGTTGTCCTGAATTATGAATAACATGCTCAAGGCCCAACCATTGGGGCAGTTCAACTCTCGTAATGATGAAGACCTAACAGGCCTGCTTTTAACATTCAGTGATTCTATGCTAGTCTAATTATTAATGACTGTGGCATTTGCAAACTAAAATTACCATTATGCTGTTTTAAATATGTATGTTTTCAATACGACAAAACTGAATCTTATATTGGAATTCTGTGAGCAAGCAGATAGTTGTAAATTATGCACAGAAATGTGAAAACCCTTATCATCTCAACAAAATCATGTTTTTTTTTTTTTTTAAATTCAGACTGCCAAAAGACATAATGTAGCTAGCTGATCTCATTTCATCTCGACTCAAAAAGGGACGTGTTTGAAGTCATTTGCATGGATCAAGATGTTGCGAATGCATTGGTTACGATATTCTGTGAGCTTGCACGGATCGCAGGCTCACAAAAGACCCTCGCCTTCTAATCTGCAATGTCTTCTGCACACGGGGCCTTATAACATTGAATATTCAATCAACGAGGAAAAAGGGAGTGTAAAAACAAAGAAGAGGGAGACAAAAAAAGGCATGTCATTATCGAAATGAATCAAGGTATGGCTTTCAGACTCTTCATCCCACTTAGCAAATTATTGTAACCTGCCTGCCAAAGAGAATGACTGTGACTGACATCAGTGTTTCTGAGGTAGTGTACGCTACAGAAAGACACACTCTCCTCACCTGCAGGAAGTGTAGTCTAGGATATATAGCCAAGCACGGCAAGGGGAAAAAGACTGTTTGGGTTTGGGTGTCCCGGTTTTCTGTTGCCAGTTGAATGGACAGAAGCACACTGATCCCGGCCTTGAGGCCTCGGTAGTGGAACCGCATCAGCTCTCTCTGTGATGGTAGCATTGGCAACCACAGACATCTCTGGTTTTCTGGATGGAGTTTCAGATTCTACAGCGTTTTCAAAGACCTTCTTAGATGAGACAGAGAACACCTGTTTCTCAGCTTAGTACTGACCATTTTGTCCACTGAAGTTCTTCAAACTCTATTCAAGGCTTCAAAGGCTATTTCATTAGTGATTTAAAAAAAAAAACCTAGACAATCCCATGCGAAGCAAACAACCAGAAAACGCAAGAGCAAACTTGAGCTTTGATGATTTCATTCAATTCATGACATCACACACTCTCTCTTACACACACACACACACACAGAGACAGGCAGCAGACAGAGAGAGAGAGGGGGGGGGGGGGGCATGAAGATGCCTTGCAAAAACAATCACTGAAGAAAGCTTAGACTGGCCACTTGAATGACCAATTTTCGTAAAGATTATCATCATCTCTACAAAAACACAATTCTGGCAACAATCCCAATCTGTCACTAATGAGGAGAGGGGCATATAGAGGAAGACAATATAGAAACAGAGCCCCTGAAAATCCCCTGTCATCCAAAGATCTATCAGTCAAACTAAGATGTTAATGAAACAGTCTTACCTGGGGGTATTCAACTCCAGTAAAATCCAGAACATTTACAATGTCACGTTTTAAGGCTATGTCGTCTGTGACAGCTGTCATACACTTCATAGACAAGCACAAGGACTGAAATCCCTGTCAAACTGCATATAAAAACAACTGTAACTCTGAGCAAAGCAATCCGTGACCGTGACAACCACTGCTACACAGTGAAAATATACAAATTATGGATCAGGTGTCTAAGTACTTGATACATGTGTAGTCTTATACTGCACATAATGAGGAGCTGTTTCCTTGGTGTGTTAAAAATAGATCTGATTGAACAAGCTGGAGGTCTTTTGGCCAGACACCAGTCTGTAAGGTGCCTGCTAAATCTTTCACAAAAGCCATGGCTCAAAAGAAAAGTAATTAATATTCATAGAGTTACACCCCCACATCTAGTAGCCTTTGATCGCATGTGTTCATTTCTCTCTCGTGTGCTCTCCAGCCATAAGAAGACGGATATTGACTTTATTCTGTTCAAAGATCGTTTGTTTTCCCCAAATCTGCAAAATGACCCCAGGTGGGGTTATTTAAGGTAGTGTCACACACGTCTGCACTGCTGAAGTTGCCACAGGTTAAACAGGAGCGTGCTCCGTATTCCATTTGTATTTCTCACTTTTTAGCATTTTGGTGTGTGTGTGATAGTGTGTGTGTGTGTGTGTGTGTGTGTGAGTGTGTGAGAGAGAGAGAGACAGAGAGAGAGATAGAGAAAGAGAGAATAATGAACGGAATGCCTAATCAGATACATCAATCATCAAACATGCATTAGAGAACCTGATTTGAACAGCACTACAGATAAGGATTACCCGTCTCACTTGAATTAAAGATTAACTCTTAAAATGTTAAACCCCACCTCACCTCCCAAAACCGTTTCATTTCCAACAGCATCCCACAGTGAAAATGTGAAAGCATTTTTTCCCCACACCCATCAAAACCAATCATCATCATACTTCATCAATTGCTATCTGGTACTAATAGAATATCAGTTATAGCACTAATACATTTGCTCATGAATTGCATGACAATCCTTAATTTATACTACATTATTCATTCATTTATTTGCCATAAATCATTATTAATGAGTAGTACAATTACTGGCTAATGCATCATAATTGCATCACAGTAGATGCTAATTTGACAATGTTAATGTTGCTGACATTTTACAACTTGGCTAAGAACTGGGCTAGAAAACTGAGACTTTAGTATAGTAATTACTGCACAACACCTCAATGAAGCCTTCATGACAATTACCCATAGAATACATACACACTCATAATGGATGATTTCAGCTGGTTTCAGTTGACGTTGTTACAGCTGACGTCACATACATCAGCTGTGTCTGTCAACTTTACCTCAATGAAGGCTTCATGACACTTAGCCATAGAATACATACACACTCATAATGGATGATTTCAGCTGGTTTCAGTTGACGTTGTTACAGCTGACGTCACATACATCAGCTGTGTCTGTCAACTTTAATGTTAATTTGATGTAACTGTTGTGTTGTATGTATATTGTTGTAAATGTATACTGACATACATTGTTATTGACATAAGGTAACAGTATGATGCCATCTTGGTTGAAATGGCATGGGGGCATGTGTTTTGTGTTGTGATGTGCTCTAGGATTGCCACATCAGCAAAATTCTGCCACTGAATATCACCGAAACAAACATGTTCTAAAGGCAGCTACTCTACTCTACATATCAGTCATAACGCCCTGCAGTACCATTAGAGTATTTTAGTACTGGTAGGCCTAATTTAACAAGAGGCACACCCATGAAACACCCTGTGAATGATTACAAATGGCCTACAGAGAATCAGTTTTTAACACATCAAAAAGGCGTTATGACAACATGGCACAGAATGTCAAATGAGGAAGGCCGGTGTCTCATCAAACTGAAGACTGAAGAGGCTTTGCTATGAGATTGATCTTTACATGTGGAATGCTAACTAATCCAGTACTCAGGTCCGGCTTGTTATTGGACACCATTTGATATTCACATAAACATACAATTTATTTGGATCCATCCAACCATAATACCAACGAAATCATCAAAAACATCTATAGACATATGGCCTTACTCTCATAAGTTCTAAGGACAGATTATTCCCACTGATATAAGAGGGTCGTGCCAACACTATCAGCAATTGTCATGGCAATGTTTGATGTTATGATAGCTTCCTCACATTGTAATACATAATGACAATTACCCATTATGATGATACCACTGTGTTCTGACCTAGCACATTAGCAATCGTGGCGACTAATGGAAGGATATACAGTAGCATCTGGTATGTAGTATTAGCTATCATGATGACTAATGGAAGGATATAGCATCTGGTAAGTAGCATTAGCTATCATGATGATTAATGATTACCAAATGGCATCTGCAATAACACTTGCATGACACAATTATAGAAATGTAATGAGAGAGGGTTGAAGAAGATGTTACCAAAAGCTCTTGTAGGAGTAAACTATGTAATGTCTAATACCGTATACGATATCTGATAACTTAGACATACATGAATGATGTATTCACTCTCTGCATTAGGCTAGCTACTTACTATTACAGACATCCCAACCTGCAAAAAGTCATTTCAGGGAGGTATCACGAAGCCCCCCCCCCCCCTCCTCCAAAATAAATAAATAAATAAATAAATAAATAAAAATAATAATAATAAATGAATAAAATAAATAATAATAATAAAAAAAACTTTAGCCTACTTAGATACTGAAATACAGATTAATATGTTTGTTCAATAATGTCTAGTCAGTCACCAAATAAGGAAGGTAAAACATAGTTAAACTCACCTCAACATGTTTTTTGCAATAATTTAACCCGCCATGGGCAATGCTAAAGTCACTGTTACAAACAGTGCAGCATGCAAGACTAGGCCTATCATTATTTTTTACTCTTATGATTGAGAAGGGTACACTTTGAAATGGGTCTTACATTTTCCTTTTTTGGGGGCACTGACTCTGCCATGACGCTCCTGTTCCTAGATACACTGAACTGATTAAGTTCGGGAGAAAAGAGATAAAAAGCCCGCCTACACTGAAAACTGATTGGTTGATTTAGCGAAACAGGATGCTCTCTGTCTTGGATGCGCTCAGGCACACACGCAACACCCCTCTCTCTCCCCCATGTTGTGTGCGTGCTACACTCAGACGTACACACGATTTTAAGTCTCGGTCTCGTGTGCGCGTCTCGCTCTTGATCACTCGCTCTAGATTCCGGGAGATTTTATCTAATTTGCGGGCGTCAGGGAGCCGTTATCAATATGCGGGAGACTCCCGGAACTTCCGGGAGACTTGGGATGTCTGCTATTAGGATCAACTAACCAGACAGAAGCAATAGTTCCATTTGTAGTAGGCCTACATGTCTTCAACCAATGCCCTTCTCAAAGATTTTGAGAGAGGACAATAAAACCCAACATAGGCTACCTTGAGTTAAAATGGCCATTGACCTTCATCAAGACGCACACCAGGGAATCAGTTCCTTTTCCCAAATTTACTCAGCCAAAAGATGCATCATCACATTAATTTCTTCTTTTTTCTTGCAGTTTGGTAAGTGCATTGGTCACTCATTTTTGTTGACCAAACTTTTTTTTTTTACCAAATTGAAGCTGGGTCAAATATTTCAAACTAGAAACTTAAATATTAAATCCATAAATCTTAGCCATAAATTTTCCACATCTTCAAGTGTTTCACCATATTTATTATGACCGCCGCTAGCAAAGCTAGCGAAGCGGTCATATAATGATTGTCAAAGTTTTTTCTCTACTACTTCCTGAATTTTTGGTCAACGATACCCGGGACACCGAAACACCGGTGCACATGAAATTTGGTGGGTATGAAGCCCCCCCACTAGACTTTTACGGAAAAATTTCGTTTCGTCCCCGGGGGCCACTCGAAACCCCCCCGTGCTGGGCCCCCCGAACCGCAAAAAAAGCAGTTTTTCCTAAATAACTACCTGGACCATGGCACTGAGGATGAAGAATCTTTTATGGTATGTTGGCCTCAAGGGCCCACATCAACCTGGCTGGCCCATAATCACTCATTTGTGAATTGCACCCCCCGGTAAAAAATGAAAATGCAATATTATTCTGCTTTAATCGCCCCTATCTTCAGTTAAGATGTTCAGAACTGCACCAAATTTTATGTGTATGATTGACCTGGCATTCTCTGGGGGTATGCCAAGTTTCGTAGAATTTCATCCATGGGGGGGTCTAAAAAATTAGGTTATGTGTACATTTAGTGACTGTACACTCATTGGCCTGTAGGTGGCAGTGCACACATACACACATGCACACACACACAGGCACGCACATACTATCGGTATTAGAACGGCCGATACATAATTACAAATTCAGTAGGATTAAAAGAAAGCCAAAAATATTCATCATCATCATCATGGCTGCATTTCCAGTATTGGCGATAAGTAGTCGTTTGTCCACTAGATGGCGCATCGTTGCAGTGAGACGTAATTTTGTTGGAAGTTAATAGTGGGTTGGAAAAACAATGGACGCTTCCTACAAGGACTGTAGTTTACCGCAGAGAACGTCTAATAAGGATAGGACAACGTTCACATGAAATGTAATTCCCATTTCTTCTTGAAGCCGAAATAAATCTGAGGATGTTTATCGGACATGCTTGGTTTTTACTGCAGGTACGTTAATCTTATAATATCAATAAGGACCTAGGTACAATAATGTTACCGTTAGCGTTGGTTGAGTGATGGAGGCCAATTTGATTGATTGCATTTGTAGAAAACTATAAATGTGGTTATACCAAGCAAATTGATAGCAGCACTGTAATTGTATCTTTCGACTGTCATTTGTTGCACGTGCTACAAAAATCATTCTGTGCAATGGAAGATTTACCAACGTTACACCGGTCTGATACAGTTTTGCCTATACATGCGTGAGACTGAGACGCCTGTTTATTTGTTTTAAGTGCGTGCAGGGTGTGAGAGGGGAATCGATGTGCTTTGATTCCAGCTTGGTAGTTGTAGTCTGTGAAATTAAAAAGCACGTGTGTGTGAAGTATCCAAACAATGACACCTTCATTTCATGGCTGCTTTAGCAACACACCTTAAGCTACTGTGTAGTGGGTCCCATATAGAAGTGGCTACTTCATTCGCGCTTTCCTTGACTCATGGAGCTGCGTGAATTTTATTACAACTTTTCGCCACGATATGGCAGTTTAAGTCCGCTTGATACTGTAAGGCGTAAGCCATTGGTTTCCAAAGGAGATTTTATTTGTGTCGCCCAGGGATGGATTACTGCACGGGCCTACCGGGCCCAGGCCCAGGGGCCCAAGTGGTCAGAGGACCCTGAAGCCTAAGCCTTTGCATGGAATCATTGCCTCCATATCAACAAATCAGGATGTAGGCTATGAATCTGATTGAATTTAGTATTGGCTATCCCCAAAATGCACCAGAAAATCACAGGCAGAAGCAGGAAATCACATCAAACAAATTAAACATTTTCTGGGGGAGGACCCCCGAACCCCCCCTCCCACATATACGACAATAAGTGGGGGGCCCTTAATACATCTGGGCCCAGGGGCCCGAAAGTTCATAATCCGCCCATGGTGTCGCCAGCATAGCCTATTGACAATTTTGTAAATAGGCCTACCTTATAAGTCTACCTGTAGCTTAGGGAAGCTAACAGCTTTCTATTAGGATCTAGTTTGTTAGTTACAGTTTTGTCATAACTCCCTGATGCATTTTTGCATTTAGAATAGCCAGAGCGTGGATATCTCAATCGGAAAATTAAACAATATAGGGGTGCCTATGGACTAGGTTGGGTGAACCCAGCCTGATCTGCCCGCTATTTATTTTTTGATTTCTTAAAAGATTGAGCTGGTGAAAGCCAGACTAGCCATGGACCTCAGTTACACAATGCAAGGGAACATGAATCAGCCTATTTGCACGAACAATAACGGACAACAGCTCTTCAACTTTTAAAATGTGCATGAACAGTCTAGCGACGCATTTCATCAAGGCCCATTTGGACATGTCAGTTATTTGCACCACTGGTTAGATGTAAAACAGCATTTCGTTTCAGACTACTGTTACTGTTACAAGCTTTCCTGTACACCCTGCACACTCCAGCTGAGCTGAGAGGGAAATTGTTGAGGGGGTCGCCAGAGGTAGATCCATTGTTCTGCTTCGCAGTCATGGTGCTGGAAGTGCTCACTATAAGACCGAAGGTAAATGAGGGCTTTTTCTAGCCCCAGACCCCGGGAAAGAAATGGTATTTCTTTCCATTCAAAGACTTTAGCGTGATTGATTTAGCTTGCCAAGTGCAACAGAACAAATGAAACAGTCCCACAAAAAAGTAAGCTTTGCTACACTGGCTCGACAAATGGGCTCACTCATGTGCTTCAATTGTAAAAAAACAAAACAAGAACTTGTAATCTTAACCCTATTTTGTTCTTAGGGTGTATCCAGACATCTCTTTAACATAAGGTTGGACATTTAATGGCAAAGCCAGTGACTTTTTCACCACCATAGAGACATACTATAGACTACACACATTTTCCTCTTGCTGACATTCCCACTGGGCGTTAAAACTCATAGGAACATAAAAAAAATATCCACAGACTACAGGAATTTCTTGTTGTACGTGTTCTCTGTAATATCTTATGGTTGTAATGTCTTGGGTTGCCTAGAAAGTGCATGTACTGTAAGTGTCCAAAAGTCTACCATTCATTTCTTCAATGGCTCTAGGAACTGTTCTACCAGATATGTAGTAGTAGAAAGTCCTGGGGACTTGATGGTGTGGGGAGGTGATAGTCACAACTAAAAACCGCTATAAAACCAGCCACCAAAGTAGACAATAAATTATAGTGATAAAGAAACTCAAAGAGGCTTCATCCACAGACTGGAGACTTTAAGCACTCTTTTAAGGGGACAAGCCAAACTATTTGTGATGTTAGCAGCAATGGTGAGATCCCAGATTTTGCCGATGTTGAAGAATCCTGAGCTTCCTATTCTTTTCTTTCTACTGCTTACTTCCTCCTCACAGTTACCAGGCCTGCATCTTGTGAAACCTCATCAGAGTTTTGAGAGCAGGTAGGCAGGCAGGCAGGCAGGCACCCTGGTGTCCCAAACAGGCACCGCAGACAGGGTGCGAGACAGCTCTTCGCTCATATACACACACACATAAACACACACACACACACACAGCTGTTTAGCATGCATCTACCACACAAAGGCGCCCCGGCATCAAAGAGATTATTCTTGGCGCTCCAACAAGCGCGGCTTCCGGAGGGGGAGACACGGGAACTACGCACCTGCAGTCAGGTGCACCCGTGGGCTCAAAGGAGGCTTTCAAACACACACTCTCTCACACACATACACACACACACACACACACACATTTCTTCCTCCCCCTTCCTCTTCCTCTCACAGTTGGCTACGCCACTCTCAGGCTCAGACTAAAAGCCATTAGTGTCATAGCACTTTATTCATGCCACTGGAATGTATTGTCTGCATGTGGATAATGTCAGGCATACACACACTCAGTCACAAGTACACACACACACACACACACACACACACACACACACACACACAGTGAGTGAGAGAGAGAGTTAGCATATGCTGCCTGTACACAAAGCTTCCTCACACACACTGCTTGACCCATACAGTATATAACATATGATTAAAACACAATAAAAAGACCACATCAAATCTGTTACTGGAAATGTTTGATAAGTTAAGATTTTGTTTAAATATTAAATGCATAATTATTCCTAAAAAAACAGGTTTACTTGCCTACAATCTAAAGCAATGTATTGGCATCGTATGGCATCATTCAGGGTACATTAATGTATGCAGATCAATGTACTATTTTCTTCAGCATCCTTACTAATTCTAAGCACATCAATGTAATCCAAATACATAAATGCTTGGTCCACTAGCACAGGTGAAAGAGAAGCCACTGCAGTAGTATCACATGTTCCCCTGCCCCTGCATGCACCCACCACCCTTCACTGGGCTCTCCCCTTTAAACTTAACACTGCAGGGCCAAGTCACTGTGACCTACCATCATGCTTCCAGGGGAAAAAATGTCACTCTCCATCCACCTACAGTATCTCTCGCTTGGTTACACACACACACACACACACACACACACACACACTCCTCTCACTAGCTCAGAGATGTGCAAAGGGAAGATAGAGTAGTGGAGGAGGAGGAGAAGAGAGAAAGAGGGAGGGAGGGAGAGAGAGAGGTGGAAATATTCCATGCAATTAATCAGGAGAATGAGGAGAATCAGTGGTTGCCGCAATCTGGCCGTCTGCACACACAAACACCAAGTTAGTGCTGCAAACATGGCCAGAACACACACCGTCGCCACAGCAACCAACGCCAGGCTGCTCAGCCTGCACTGACATTTTGTGGCAAAGCGTCTCTCTTCTCTCTCTCTCTCTTACATTTTTTTCTTTTCTATTTCTTTCTTCCCTTTTGCTTTCTTTCTCTCTCTCTCTGACATACAAATACTTTCACTGTCTTACTGATTGTTTTCTCTTTGACTTGCACAGTTGTGTGCAATATCAGAGTATTCCTTATTCTGGATCTATAATTCTCTCTCTTGTTTCTTTTCCTTCTCTCTCTTCCGGTAATATATAAAATTCTCCTGTCTTATTGTTCATTTTCTCTTTGATTTGAAATATTTTATGTAATATTAGTGCATTCCTTATATTGTATATCTATAATTATCTTTATACATACTAATAGTTCAGTTGATTTGATTGTATTTTGACTGCAGAACTCATAATTTAGATGTTAATGTTTCTCATCATATCACAGATCACACTATAACGTGAATCAAAGTGACTTAGTCTTTAGTTTAACATCTTCCATTATAAACAGTTTTGGCAAAGGACTGCCCTCATAGAACTGATTAAATGTCAAGTAACAGGTTCCCCTGAGCACAACTTTGCCTCCAAAATTGCCTCTTGACAGAATACCACGTTAGACTGTCTTAACAGCTGACAAAGACCAGCCAAGACCTTCTTTTCAATGTTTAAACCATATGACTTCAAGGACCTTGTGGAAAATACCTCTTTCTCTCTCTCTTTCTCTCTCTGTTTGCTTGATCTGTTAAAACCACTTATGTTATTGTGCACCATTCACCTATAGTTTTCAGTGACTTTTCTGAAAAACATGACAGCCGATTCAATGGATAACTTTGGACAACAGACCCTTTATCAATCCTCCATACATTTACATTTTCTATATCCAATAAATGTAGCACTATGATGCAGGTTATTTTAATCAGTTCACGCAGGTTGATTAAATTTCCAATTTAATTGTGTTTTTTTTTTCTATTAGCTAGATAACTCCACAACAATATTGCAAGGGTCCAAGGAGTAGTGTGAAATGACATTCAATTTGCACTGACATTTAAAATACTTGCCACAAATGTCAGCTAACTTAGGCTAAATGTTCAGAATCAGCAGGTCCATTAAACAAGAAATTACATAAATCATACACAGGCTAAATAAATAGAACAGACCGAGACCAAATCAACCCCACCCCTGCTCCAGACTCTTTGTGTTCAGACCAGACGCAAGACCTGTCTTCTGAAAGAGATACTCTAATTTATCATGGCCTTATCGGCTGGGACGTGCTGTAGCCATTTTTAGACCTCAGGTAGAACTCTTTTGACCCGGTATGTTGCGTGTGATATGCAGAGGAGGCAGCCACTGTGCCATTCATCTGCAGAGTGCTGTGACGTCCACAAATTCTAGTGTCATTTTGATTTTCCAAGAAGATCAAAGGTCTGACCAAAGATCCTTGATTACTAGCTCCGCTTTAACCCTCTCTGGTCTGACCATTTGAAGTGGGCAACTCCTATTGTGATCCCCTAAAATGCTGAACTGCTACCTGTTAAGACAGGCTCCTCTTACAATTCTCCCTGCATACAAAACACAATAAGCAAACACGGTCTTCTATATTCACCAGTGCAGGTGCAAATATGGAGTCATTACAAGTCAGTGTGGACAGACATTTATTTATTTATTTATTTATTTATTTATAGGGGCAGCCGTGGCCTACTGGTTAGGGCTTCGGGCTTGTAACCGAAGGGTTGCCAGTTCGATCCCCGACCCAGTAGGAAAAAATGTGGGTGGGGGAAGTGGTTGAGCACGGCTCTCCCATGTCCACATCCACGCTAAAGTGCCCTTGAGGAAGGCACCTAACCCCTCACTGCTCCCCGTAGCAGGCAGCTCACTGCTCCAGGTTAGTGTGTGCTTCACCTCACTGTGTGCTCACTGTGTGCTATGTATGTTTCACTAATTCACAGATTGGGATAAATGCAGTGAATTTCCCTCATGGGATCAAAAGAGTATACTTATATATACTTATACTTATTCAGAAAAACAACAAGAGTTGTACAAAGTGAATTTTGATTTGTTGCAGAGCTTTTACCAAGTGGACAGTGTGGATTTGTTGCTGAAGCGTTTCATGTCATGCATACTTAGTCATATGTAAAACACCACATTGCCACAGCAGCTGCACAGGATTATTGCACACTGATGCCCAACAACATTCAAATGCTAGACTTGTCTGACCTTGTAGTAATTGGCAGACATTGGCAGTGGGGTTGGGTTGGTTGGTTGGTGGCAACACACTGTGCAATTGAATCCAGTCTCCTTTAGAATTTGGATCAGAACCAAGGTTGTATGGCAAATCACAGATTGATCAAGATACATGCATGCCCTCCAATGTCTTTCCAACAAATGCAATCTCTCAGTCTTTTGACTGACATTATCTATCAGGAAAACTATTTATTTAATCAGGGCCATAAGCTATGTGCAGTCTGAATGGCCTCCACAAAGACACAACGATTCACAGTATGGATAACAATCCTCACAGATAAGATGTACTGTATATGACTTAGATAATGTCAGTGGATGTCTTAGTCCAGAGCCACTGTTTACAATAAGAAACTCCCAGTCCTTACCCAATCTGCCAGAAGTCAGACATAACTCTGTGCCATTTTATTGTGTCATAGAGTAAAACCATGGGTGGAAGTGATGAATCATCATTATCCTTAAAATCAAGTATGCTTCATATACACTAAAAGCCTTTATTCAGCATGAAATTGAAAGGAATAAATAGATTACAATTGGGTGAAACGAAATGGTCCTACAATGTTCTGTTGAGAGCTGCATAAAGTGTTTTGTTGCAACAGCAGGTGAACAATCACAAGCACATGGAGGCACAGGAGTACTTATGTCAGACCAGCTCAGTCAACGGCTGCCCGCACAGCACAACAGGCCGGCCTAGTCTAAACTTAATTGTCAGAAACATAAGAAAAGCTATCCAGATTATTTCTGTGGGTGCTGGACCATGGAGCCGCTGGCTGACGAGAGTGTGGCATAAGAGCTGCGTGAAGCGGGCAGACCCTGCGTTCGGACTGATGGGAGCTGCACCGTTGTTCAGGCCCCGACTGACACGAGAAACACCATCGACAAGTCACGGAAGATTTTTCTATGGACTAGAAGGGGAACGGCTTCTTTTGATTGCACACTTTTTTTATCACAATTGAGCAAACAGATGATGGAAATGGGCTAATTACTGTAGCCACTGTCTCATGCGAAATGATGCTGCTTAAAACAAATGTGTTGAAAACAACACAACTTGCTTAGTTTTTAACACATCTTTGTGTCCAGATAGGAACACTGTTTATGTTGTTTCCAAAACATTTGTTTTAAGAGTGTATAGTTTAAGACTGTCTCAGAGATTGAACGATGGAAATTAAACAAAGAGGACGTGGTGGTTAATGCCAAAAGGCAAAGCTAGGGAAAAGTTAATTAACTTGAGAACTGTAACTGCTGACCAACACTGAGAACATGCCTGAGGATGTAGTCTAGAAGGCCTAGGCCCGTGGTAAGCTACATTTGTACAGAGTTGAAGGCTCATGTTGCCTCACTGGTTTATAGTCTAATCAGCTCAATCATCACCGAAAAAAAACCTTCTCACACTGTTTGGTATATCAATTGTTGTGCAAAACAGGTGAACTGCACTACAACTATAAATGAGTTGAAAATGCAAAATTCCCCATATATGAAATATAACATTAGCGTTACACTTAATTAGTTGTAGTGAAATCTATATAAGAGAAAACATACAAACACACACGCGCACACACACACACACACTTGTGTTCTAGCATCGCAGTTGCCACTTGCCACAGCTACCAAATGCATGAACGCCAGAACCAATTTTCTAACATCTGCTGTTCACTGCTCTCAACCAAACGTCTGATGTGGAGCCAGGGAAGAGGAGGCACGTTTCACCAAGCCTGTTCACCCCTCCCCTCTGACTGCAGATATGCTGATCTGAATAGGAGTGCCAAAGCAACATGTTTAATCGAATAGAGAGTCGCTGCCTTGTAACAAACTAAAGAAAAAGAGCTAAAAAACGAACTACTGTATGGGTCACTTTGTTCGTGTTTTCACAGTTTGGAATTTGTGAGTACAAGTTAGATTTGGAAAATCGGCATCATAAAACCCATGTCGTGTATTTATAGTGCTATTAGTGGTTCTATTTATAGCTCTCTTCTCCGCATGAAATGCGCTGCACATGGACACAGTTGCTCAACGGAGAAATGGATTGGAAAAAGTCAGTGAACGGGAAATGTCTTGGGCAGGCTATAAAGGACGACAGACCCTTGTGGTCCTCTTGCTTGGACAGCACGGGAAGTATGAGCAAAAACACCTGTTGATTCTATTGTAACCCCCTCAGCACTGGTCTTCGTTTACCAACAATCCTCATAACGTAATACAGGCATTTCTCTCTCTTTCTCTCTCTCTCGGTGTGTGTGTGTGCGCGCGCGCATGTGTGTGTGTGTGTGTGTGTGCCTGTGTGTGTGTGTAAAAGAGACCGCGTGAGAACGAGAATCACAAAGCAGTAAATGTGTCGTGAGAAAGAAAAAGACAGTAAAAGAAAGTGAGGAGATCACGTTTTGAGAATCACGTTTTGACCACGAATGAACCGACGATATGAAAGTAATCTGAAGACATATTTTACTGCTCCAAATAAATACATACATATATACATACATATAAAAATACTTTGTTGTGATTTCAACGCATGGTGTTCTCAGAATCATTCCTGAAGCGGGCGTGCTGTGCGGAGCTGTCCCTTCAGCACCACACACAGAGAGCTGGGCAAACGGTGCTGAAAATCTCTCTGCTAGTGTGTTATCCCAAACACTTCAAAGTGGTAGGCTATTTTGCTAACTGTACTTTCGTTGATTTTGCATCTATTGGTTTATCTCTGAGTGTGATGCAGTGTTCACAAATTCAACGTAAATTCTTCCAAACGGATAAGAGCAAACTTTCCAGAGACTGGGCGTGGGCTCTACTAAAGAATAACTTGTTGTCTTTCCCTGTCTGAAATATTTAAGACTTTACAAACACCTCTACGTCTATACCGGAAGGATCAGCCTAAAAAGATATCAAGTGCTCAATTTCATAAACTAAGACAAGTAAACCGCAAAATCAAACACAATGCAACAGGCTGGCTTTTAAGGAGGCCAGCTTTGGAGAGCATCACGCCTCCTTGTCACAAACTGTGTGCTTACTTTAAAAAGCCTTACTCCATGATTGTCATTTTGCTTCAAGCACTAAGTACCGCCTTGTCACCGTGCAGATGACAAGGCGAGTGAACATATGCTACTGCTTTTTGTTCACGTCATGGCCCCACACTGTTTGTGTCATGACACTGGCTAAGAATCAAACAAGTTACCCAGACAAAGAAATCCTCATGTGCTGCACTCACCTATGGTGGTTATGACCGTGATGGCAAAGTAAAAGGAGCCGGCAAATTTCCACTGAACCCCGGCTCTGTGGGGCTCAGCCTCCATGATAATAGTCTCCAGTTTTCGATAGTCGTCCTCACTAATGTTGTACTTTCCTTGGAGACGCTTCTCTTCAGCTTCCAGCTGTTCTTTCTCCCTCATTTCGTAATCCGACTCCAAGGCATCGAACACCGCGGCCCCGACCAGCAGATAGGTGAACGTGCAGATGATCAGGGACAGAGTCCGCACATTCTGCCGCTTCATGGCCACCAGGAACCGGCGAGTGAGGGGTTCATGTCCCCTCCGATCCCCCGGAAAGGAGCAGCACTCGGGAAAGCTCTGACAGCGATAAGATGGGTAGGGACAGACTCTGGTGTGTGTGCGGTGACGGTGGACGCCGGGGCAATGGGATAGGTTATGGTCTCTGTAACAGGTCCCCAGATCCTGCTCCTGGTTTGATGAAAGACACAAGAGACTGCTCGAACGCCGGGACCAGGAGCCTTGCAGCCGAGAGACTCTGCGCAAGACCTGTCCAAACCAAGTCCTCCCGGCGCGTAGGGCCATCAACAAACAGCGGAGAGACTGACTTGGTCCACTGTGACTAATAGCGCTGAATCTCCACTAACTCAAGCGTAAATTAACAGTTCCGTAGTGTAAGCCACATCATAGTTAATGCACATCGAAAAATCTTTACTGTAGTTTTTTCCAATTTCGACTGAAGCATTCCCCACATATAAAATTAACGGTTATAACATCCTATTGAATAACGATGCAGGGCGCGCATCCTCGTGACAGTGTTCCAAAGTTTTAGCCACAACCAACCTGTTCATCCCCGTCTTGCTTCCCATGAGCTGGCACCGCAGGAACAGCTTTTCCCTGTTCATAGTTAAGTTAATATGAAAAGATATATGGGAATAAATGTAACCGTCTACGTTAAAATGCGCGTATGTAGATAGACAATGCAATTTGCTGAGTCGAGTTAAGATTCAACACGGTGGCCAATCTCCGAGGAGGGGAAATGTTCTGCGCATGGGACTGGTAAAAGGCGACTCTCCGATATGAGGGAGAACACAGCATGCATCAGTCCTGGGTGACACTTAAATGATATGTTCTCGTTCCACACTTAACATAATGTTGTGCTTTTAAACATCGAATGGGAGGGAATGAAAAATGCATAAGAATATACATTGAATCGAACAACAGGTCTCTCGGAGAAATATCAGCTTGACTTGAAAAATCCCCTCTTCTGAATGGCTTTTTGTTGCGGTTTACATAATCATGTAGAGCGAAGCAAACCTGAGAAAAATGCCAAACATGTCCAAGGAGACGAATCACCAAATCCACGTCGCTTATTCTCGCAGACCCAGTCGATGGAGCACTACCGTCCTTAAATGGCACTGCTGCGCACGCCCATATGGAGAAAGTCCTGTCCTCGAGGAAATAGTTCTACAGGGTCCCAGAAGTATTATTATTAATGAAAAAGAGCAACATTTTCTTTTTTACTTGACTGGAGTGGAGACGGCCGTCAGAATAATGCTACTTTAAACAGGATATAGGCACTTTGACGGGATCCAGTTGTTGCGTGACTCCAGTTTTTGTGCATGTTCTGTTTTACTTTGAAATGGCCAAAATATGGTTGGAAAATAAACGCTGGATTCATGCAGTCTCCGCGTGTCGCCTTTTCTCCTTCTCGGTGGTTCCTCCCGTGTTACGAGTTAGCGGCAGTCCCTCTGCCTCCCTTGGGTATCCCTGTCTGCCTCTGACCCGCTCCCCACCCACGGCCTGCCGCTGGCGACCACTCCCTCTCATCAACATATTATGATTGCAAGGGAGTTCACCGTTCACAATCATGTGACCAAATACTAGCCCCCTTCTCCCCCCAAACACGTCGCAGAAATAAGGAATCACTTGCTGAATGCCGAGAGGCACCCGCAGCAGCCCCCTCAGTAAGGTAGTTACAATTCAGGAACGCATGTCACGCACGACCGCAGTTTTACGCAGAGGAAAAACGCGTAGGTTTCAGATTGTTTGGCGTGCTCCTCCAGACAGAAATAAAAATGTAGTCGACATTATTATTATTTTTCTTTTAAGTTATGGTGCTCGTTTGCTCGTCGTGTTCTCCCTCGAACAGGTGCCATGAATAACTGCAGGTGTTAAAAGTAACTCGGGTAACTTTCATTGCCGGGGACATTATTAATTCATTAAAATGTGGTCACAAAATTAGTATTGCTACGTTTGCTGTGACGCCAATTTGTGTGTTGAATCAGACAATTATGGAGAAACTATAAAACGATAAGGTGTGTGTGTGTGGGGGTGGCAACAATTGTGAGCAACAGATTGTTTCTGATGATGGTTGTCTGCATGGTGTAAAGCAGCATTTTCTGATCATAATATTTTTCTTGCGTAATGACATCATCCATCTCTTTAAACATATAACGCATTGCATATAACTATACTCATTTTGGTGTCCTCAAATATTCTAACATATCACTTTTGCAGGCTTCACCGAAACCACCAGGAGACAGGAGAAGCAGCAACAGCCCACATGGTGCGCAGCCATCCCGTTAACAAAGCGCCAGAGCGCCGTTCCAAATGTTCCCATTCGAGGCCAGAACCCGCTCCAAAATAACCACCCGGCTGCTAAATTCAACTCCATTATTGTTCGCACATCGAATTTCATCAATGCGATGCCCACCTACAGATGGCGTGGCACACAGTACCGATGCACAAGCGCACTGTTTAATAACGGATAAATGGTAACCAGCCATTAACATTTATTAAGTTGCTTTGCTAGCGCCAGTGTTTTCTCGTGGTCCCAGGGGAGTGCTCTCCTTGTGTAGACCTAATGAGTGCAGAGAAAAAGAGCAAACTTTGAAGATTGGTTTTGAGATTTCTACAGAGGTCCAACACTTCATTTCTCATCTTTCATTGTTGTCAAGGGCGTCATTGTTCATTCTATCTTACATTTTCTGCACTTTTTTCTTTTCTTCTGTTCCACCATTATTTCCTTATTATCAAAATCATTTTTTTTCAATCTTTTAGGACCACAACTATCACCACCACCATGGCTTACCTAACTTACCATTTAGCCTCCTTTTACAAGTGTTTCAGTGTGGGTCTAATACATTTGGAAGGTTATTCCTCATACCTTAATCCCACACCAGGCCACTGCTTACAATCACTGACCTGACAAGAGTTAGAAGAATAGCACTCTGTAGATCTATCAGTTAAGCATTTTGTTGCAGCCCAACTGTCATTTCAGGAGGGCTAAAGACAAACTACACAACACAAGCCCAAACTGGTCCCTTGATGATGAGAAATAATAGCATCTCTTATCACACACCTCATATTTCTTTCAATTTACATAAAAACTGGCAAATAAAAAGTCAAATGTATTGGGCAGACTCCATCTCTTTATTCTTGAGCATACTCGTCAAGAGTTACGCAAAATGACTGACAAAAAGAGATGTACAATCACTTATAAGTTTGGATCATTCCCAAAGCACTTAAAGGCTTGTCAGATCAGCTCTAACATTTTATTATCTCAGTGGTGGCAGATGTAGTGGATGATTCCTCTGATGAGAGAAAAGCATGGCAAGATGGAAATCTAATGGTGCTTGTGTTGACTTGAATGAACTTGGAATGGAGTAGTTATTCTGCATGCTCAAAATATTTCTCTTTTACTTTTCTCTCAATTAGACCAGACATAAGTTCTCTGGTGCCAAATGGAACATTACACAGAAGCAGACAATTATTCTTTGTCATCTCTGTTTTCTCTGAGGTGTAAGAAAAAGACCTCATAAGAAGACAAGATTGATAACAAATTCTTCAACAACTAATAACAAACCATCCTACACACAATAATATTTGCATGCTATTTTGCACTGTTGACTTTGCTACAAAAGTGGGCATTGAGTATACTTCCTCTCATTAAATATTGTTTGATTGCTGGTCCAGATGGACAGGCACTAAGGAAATGTACAGCATTATCCAGGGGCTGTAATGGCGAGATGGATGTTTATATCGTTTCCGTTTCATAGTCTCAGACCTCTCGTTCTGAGATTACAGCAGTCTTGCAGTTGGATTTACAATGTCGAAATGAAACATTTCCAAATAAGGATACACATAAAATGCCCTTGTTATAGCTCATCCGAGAGACTGTTAACAAGGGAAGTCGCCTCAAAGTTGTTGTAACTTCAATGAAGCCGGTTTACGGATGCTTCATTAACATTAATACCTCAGATCATCTTAATTGGCTCTAGGTTTACAGGCAGGCCCCCACAGTTAAACACATTATCGAGCAGGCACTGGCTCCAACGCATCATAAATAAGAAACAGATAGACGTCAGTACGCTGATTTGTTTTGTGCGCTACCGAAATATGTTCTCCTTTGCGAACCGCCCTGTATGCTGCATTCATTATTCATCAAGAGTTCTCTCCCAAACAGGTTAAGCTAGTCGCGTATCCGCGTATTCCCTCCACTAAAATCCCACTCCTCCCTGGCTGTTAGAAAAGCTGAACGTTTAAAAATACATATGTGCTCTAGCGAGGATTAAAAAGCTGTGTGGAGAGAACACGGCTGGTTTCCTCTGAGTCTCTCCGCCAGTGACCCGCAGCGGCGATGAAGAGCTCGTTAAGAGACGGCAGGGGATCTAAACTTGTACTCCGCGGTCCGGAACTTTTCGCTGCTTTAATCCACGCTAATGCAATTATCTGGAATCATCAAGATCCGAATTAGTGAGCGCCAGAACAAAAGCCGACAGCAAGTTGTTGGTTAGGCACAAAGCGTTATCATTATGGTGCATGTTATTACCGAGGCTGTCCAATATCCAGACGCTAAAGGGAGATGGCAAAATTACTAGATGATGTAAAATGCTGGATTATAATCCATACAACCATTCGATTTAATAATCAGGAGTACATATATGGAAGTATTGGGTAGTCTGTTCTGTTTATGGAAGCCCTGTGCTCTTTAACCTGAGCTGTTTCGCCAAATCATAACTGCGTAGCGGCCCAGGTAAACGAAAGAGGGAGTTGATGCATGACAGATTGCACATTACAATGCTGGTTAACGTATAAGCGCACCCTAGACGAGTTGTAAACGAGTTATATGAAATATGCAAATACACGTCTTTTGAGTTCACGTGGCTATAGGGCTACAGCTGATCATGACAAGAAACAGATGCATGCAACAAAAACAAAAACAAAACAGGGAATGAAATGATATTCAAACACAGAATCAATTTTGACATTTGCATCTAATCACTGCTATCTGTAGCTGCTCATCCCACAAATTGAATATTGAAGAGAGTGGTTTGGCTTTGTTTGAAATGAACACCACCTGCCTGTGGTGTGTTTGCACAGTGGACAAATGGTATTTTATCTAACTGCATCATTGATTCTCTAGATCATGTTTTTGCTGTACTTTTGTAAATGTCACTTTTTGGCATTTTATATATCATCCATGCATTTCACATGGGTATTGCCAAGTGTGTGTAATACTTTCACAACAAAATAAAGGAAGGATTGAAGAGAGGGCAGAAAGGGGAAAAAGAAAGGAGGGAATGAAGGGCAGCAGTGAATGGAGAGAAGAAAATGGAGACATGTTATAAGAACAAAAAAGGCTTGCAATTGAATGTTTAAGCTGTGATTGTGGGTGTGAATGATGCTTTTCTGAGTGTGCACAGGAGAGTGATAGTCCTCTGGGGGTGATGTGATGTGGTCTGGGGACTGTGCTGGTCTGAGGGTGTGCTCCGGCTGATAAGAGCAGCTTATTCACAGACACGTGTCACTAGGCCTCCACTCCACTCCCATCTGACCCCCACTTCTCTAGTCCTCCCTGGGACACAACAGTGCCTTTCTTTATCGTTCACTGGGAGCAGGGGCGTCACTAGACCTTATTCACTGGGGCACGTGCCTTAGTAAAACTCTCCAGTGCCCCAGTAAAATTCTAGCGCGGCTCTAGCTGGAAACTAGCCTGGGAGTTCCCATGCTGCCTTGCGCGCGATTTGATTCACGCTGCTAAGGCAGCCTGGAGACCATGGAGCAAATTTTCGCCTGAGATAGGGGACCAATCACAGAACAAGGGGGAAAGCAAGACGATGATGAGCTATGCACAGACGCATTTGATAGACATCCGTGGCACCCAATAAACGGATCTGGGCATTTTTTTCAAATACGAGAAAATTAACGTTTGGTTCCCAGACCACGTCTCATTGAGAAGTGGTGGCGCTAGCCAGGCTAGCTGGAAACGGCATTCATGGGCGCATCTCCATACCTGCTTTAATCATGGCTCAAGCCGGTCATTTACCAGCCAATAAAAAAAAAAAAACAAGGAATAGAAAGAAAGGGGCCATAATAGCCAATCAGGAAATAGCACCTATGTAGCTGGCTAAGATTGAACGCAACAACCAATGAAAATCGTTCACATGATTCTTCCAAGTGTTTCGTTGTACTGCACACACATACACTGTGGAATCCGCTGGAGCTCGTTACATCAATTTGAGCATAGAGTAAGTCGTCCCCTGTTTAATGTTACAACAAATTCACAACTTGTTTGACAGAAAAAATGACAAGTTGATCGCTGTTAGAGAGTGTTACCCACCTAACTAGCATCTGTTTTTCAATGCTTAGCGTCATTGTAGCCTAAATTTAGCAACAGTTTACCAGCTTGTGCTCTCTCCCTCACACACACACTCACACCATGCGTAGGTTGCATGCACACATGCAGACAATTAATAAGGATTTATACGTATACTGTAGAGAGAGTCCTTTAAAAGTAGCCTATACTGTTTGTGAAGCTGTCCTACTGTAAAACTAAACATAGCCTTCTGATAAACTATTCAGAGATGGACATCAGAAAATTCTTCCTGAACAGAGGCAGAGGGAGAGGAACAGTGAGGAGGATGAGGGAGGTATGATCATTTTGCCCACATTAACGGTAACATTAAGATTTATGCTGGTAATAGCCAGTGCTGTGATTTGATCAATGGTTTAATGGCAAACTTAAATAAGTTTGCTGCATTTGCAAATGTAGCCTATAATAATATACACAGAATCAGAGTAGCCATCTGTGTAGATTATTATAGGCTACATTTGCAAATTATCACCAAAAGTCAGTATGAAGGCTTTAGTAGGCTATTTAAGATACAAAGAACTGCAGTATTGCCAGGATGTCTATAGGAGGGAAGTATATCTTGGGATGGGAGGGAAGTATAACTCAATTTTGACTAAAAATAAGCTTCCCTTGTGTTAGTAGGAAAGCCTATTAAATTCATGCAGTGAGTATAGGCCTACTTATGCCTATGTGTTTGGATGTTGCTGGATAGTGCTGCTACAACAATTGAGGGAGAGAGTGCTGGAGGAGGAGAAGGAGGAGGAGAATAAGGTCGAAGAGAGGGAGAAGAGAGGGGAGAAAGAGCACAGGCTGGGCAGTCCAATGCCAGGCAGGAGGAGGAGAGAGACAGGCAAGAAACGGATGAGGACATACTGGGGGCTAGACGTAAAACTATTCAGAGTATGGAGGAGGATGTCTGTGACCTAGGGGAGATATGTGATGGTCCAGGCTATCAGGCTAGCCATTTATTTCATATTGCGCGCACAGTTATTATTTTATTTTTTTTATGTATTGGGAGTTGGGGGCCTGTGCCCCAGCAAAGCTCTAGGTCTAGAATCGCCCCTGACTGGGAGTAGAAGCACTCACACGTATGTACTGCCCCCCCTCTTCCCCAACACACACACACACACACACACACACAGTTAAACATTCTCTCTCTTAAAGCACACACACTTGCATTCGGAGAGGCAGACACACGCACACCCACATAAAAAAACTGGATATCACAGCCTCTCTGCAACCTACTAAACTCACTCTCTCATATCCCATGTTTTCATCCCTCTAGCGAGTCCACAGGTCCAGTCAGTGGTTGCTTTAAAAAGTGCCCACTGCTATTGGGACTTTCTATAATGGTCCTTATTAAAGTGAAGTCAGGGGTGTAGTGGTAAAATAGGAGGTGGGTAAACTATAAATTCTGTGATCACGGTGAGGTGGACTGCGCCAATCGGTGTCGGATTTTTAAAAAAGGCATTCAGAACATGTTTGATGATGGTGGAGGTTATTGTCCAATGTTTATAACAATACCAGTGGTATTAAATGGTCCCTAAAGTGTTGATGACAGTGTGATGTTTAAATATCAAAAGTTGCAATTGGTGAATAAACTCTTTTGAGAGGTGGATACACTCTATTTCTGAAATTTCAGAGGTGGATAAACTGTGTTTACTTGCGTTTAGCCTCCACTACAGCCCTGTGAAGCTGAAGCAACCTCTAGCTGAAAACACTCTGTTGTCTGACCAGTATTTCATGCAGCGGATGTGAGGTGTTGTCCATAATGCTAAGTACTTTTTGCAACATCATTCTCTCAACACCCAACTCTAGGGGCTCTAGTGGACTTCCAAGCAAAGAGCCAGCTCTTTTAATCCACTTGTTTAGTTTTTCAGTGTTATTTGTGCTGATGCTGCTGCCCTAACAGATGGCTGCAAAGAAAATTGCACAAGAAACGACAGACTGGTAAAACATATTCACCATCCTGCTGCACACACTAAAGCTTCCTCAGGCAGTTTAGTCTAGCGTCTGAGGCAATAAGGAGGGCTAACTGTGGAGCAGTGAAAAGCAGCATCAGGGCTTTTTTTGTGGCATTGCTTCTGGCTGTAGTGAGTGTGTGCGTGTGTGTGTGTGTATCAGGGACATGGAGGTATTGAGGTGGTCGGTCAAGCCTCAGGACAGTGTGAATGGTGGATTCAGAGAAGAATTTTGCTGACTTCTTTCTGATAGATTGTTTTCTTCTTCTGCTTATGTGAGCTTGAGGTTAATGCCTGGCAAAACAGGAATGCAGTGTGTGTGTGTGTGTGTGTGTAAAAGAGAGGGAAAACAAGTGTTTCTCCATAAAACTAGATATTCCTGAATGTTATTGCCTTAATGGTCCTGTTGTTATAATCTAATAAATGTGATTTAAAAGGAATGATTATTTTTTCCTTTTCACAACTCTTCCAGTAACAGGAGTCTTGTCTAGTTTTTATGAATAATCTAACCATGATTATTATATCTTCTCTAGTATGGTCATCAGGGCAAAAAGCACAGTGGTAACAAACTGTTGAAAGTACCATATATACCTGTGTCAGTCCTATAATGACTAAACTGGAGTTTATAAAAGTCACATCACAGACGTCAGAATATGGCCAACGCTTTCCCTGAAATTACAGTAATCTAATATCACACACACATGTACACGTACACACACACACACACACACACACACACACACACCTGTACCCGAACAAACCTATAGGATGACTCACTTGGCTGCTCCTACTGAGGCAGGAGACTATAAATAGGTTAGACCTTTAGTTAGGCTTGCAACAGGACTGTCTATCGATCATCTAGCAATTACTGTGATACTACCTCAGGGCCCATATGGATTAAATGTCTCTGAATAATTATTTTAAAACTAGGCTGGGGACGGTAAAGAAAACAAAGCCACCAGAAACTGGCCAGTAGAAAAAAGTTGAGAGATTTCTGTTAATTAAGCAGCACAAACTTGGACAGCGTTTTGTAAAGACAAGGCACTCCAACAGAAAATACAATTGGTCATCCTGTGATTTCATTTTTTTTTTTGGTGCAGGGAACTGGATAGGCTGCATTTACAGTCGGATTGAAGAGATAAACATCTTTCACCACTACACTGCACTCCAAGACATGAAAGCCATCTTCTGGTGTGATGAACCCCAGATCATACTAAGCCTGACTGATTGGAATCTGTACTGCTTGTTTTTCTCTCTAACTCACTAAGGGCCTCTGTGTAACACTGTGGTACTATGGACTGACACTATAATGTTCTCATTGGAAGGAAGTTTCCCTACGGGGGCAATAAAGTACCTAACTAACTGGAGGACTTGGGCATGAGAAAAAGCAAAACGTGAATGCACACACAGACATCCATCAAAGCATGTGTCAGCACTATGAAGGTTAGTGATGGGGCGGAGGATTCTTTTCCTTGCTGAGCACTGCCACACTAGCTATATACAGATTAATACCTAGATAATCTGAAATATGACATCAACAGCACATGGCAGCGACCTAAACTAGAGAGGTTAAAGGCACTCTTAACAAGATTTGCTCTCGGGGTCCCCCTACAGTTGAGAAGTGCAATAATAACCAAACTAAATATGCCTATGCGTCTTTTGCAACAAAGTATGAACATAACTCTGATATAGGCTCCTGTAGATGGAATGCACCGACAGCAGTAGAAAAAGATATCAGAATTCCTGTAGCATAGCAGCTCTTTTCCATTTCGATTTCAGAGGGGGGGTGGGGGGAGGGGTAGTTTCCTATCTGAGACTAGAAAAGTTGCTACGTCGGTAAGCGCCTACAGAGGGCCACTCAGACAATGGCAGCCGTGGCCTACTGGTTAGCGCTTCGGACTTGTAACCGGAGGGTTGCCGGTTCGAACCCCAACCAGTAGGCACGGCTGAAGTGCCCTTGAGCAAGGCACTTAACCCCTCACTGCTCCCCGAGCGCCACTGTTGTTGCAGGCAGCTCACTGGGCCGAGATTAGTGTGTGCGTCATCTCACTGTGTGTTCACTGTGTGCTGAGTGTGTTTCACTAATTCACGGATTGGGATAAATGCAGAGACCAAATTTCCCTCACGGGATCAAAAGAGTACTATATATACTTAGAAGTGGCGTTCGTCATGTTATAAGGTTATGTCCCATCAATATGATTTTGGAAACGTTATGTTAAAGGACAAATCCGGCGAGTTTTGACACAGATCCCCGTTTCTCGAGGTCACTAAGTACTGTCGCTACAAAAAACCCCGAAAACAATTGGTTTTACCCAAAAGCTGCTACAGCCAGCAGCTAACGCAGCTAGGCAGCTACAACGCTACTCTCTGTGGGCATGTACATGAGAGGTCAAGGACATGCCCCCTGAGTGTGCTGTAGCTGCCTTGCTGCTGCTAGTAGCTGCTGGTTGTAGCAACTCGAGCTAGGTGAAACCGATTGTTTTTGAATTGATTGAACCGGGGTTTTTTCAGTATTGACAGTATTCGGTGACCTTGAGAAACGGAGATTCTATGTTAAAACTAGCCGGATTTCTCCTTTAAGGTCAAAAATTTGTTAAGGGTGCCTTTAACTGTCATACAATTAATCAATAAGCAATAAGCCCTGAGAGGCCGTAGGTTACACTACAACAGCTAAGGGGCGTTGTAAAACCCCCCTTAGCTGTTGTAGAATCAGTGTAACCTACGGACTCGAGTGGCTTATTGCTTTTCTAAAACTGTTGTAATAAATACCTGCAGTTTCATAAAGTAAAGGCAAAGCAACAAGAAATGTAACGATTTATTCATAGATAATCGTTCTTCCGCCAAGAAATATATTTCCTCTATCTGAATGGTTGCCAAGCAACGTCGAGACACAGCTACTTTAGCTTTTGTATCAAGTTATGGTAGCGCAGTAATATAGAACGGAATGTGGTCAAGGTGTATGTTTGTGCTGGATTTTACAACGGCATCAAACATGATTCAGCCAATCACAATCAAGGACCGGAACTATCAGTTTTAGAATAGCCGTTAATGTGTAAGGCAGTCAACTAACCACGGTCAGGATGATCTGCTTGTGTGTTGTCGCAACTAGCCCTTAAATCGGTTCTCAAGTCATTTTTTACCAATCAGTGGTATGATCCTTCGAATGTGTGCCCAAAACACCATAAGAAACATTAGCATATGAATGTAACTGAAATAAATAGATTCATAGATTAGCAACAGATTTGAAGTCTTGTGACGGACCTTTTTTGATCTATTAATGAGTGCTTCCTATGAATTATATTCAGAGGACTAGCTCAGAATGTATATGCTTACCACAAACACATGACTGTGGCAGCAGCTGAGCTGAATGCCAAGGCTTTTCCCCATCAGCACATTGCACTCTGGCAGACTGTGTTCTGATGACATGGAGCTGACTAATCTCAGTGGGTATGCACCATTAGCCAACACGACACCACGGTGGGGGGCCCGTCCGCTGTATTAGCAGCCTCTGGTATCTCTGAGGATCATCCAGAACATCTTATGTAGCTGAGAGAAAAAAAAACATCTTTAGAGTAAAAAAAAAGAAGCGTGAACTCCAACATGTGAAAATCAACCATTCAGCATCTATGTTACAGACAGCTGCTTCTCTCCATAGGATTAGGGCTACATGACTGATTACAGAGTGAGTTGTAAAACAAGGCTTTATGAATAGCAACAGTTTTGTCTTTAGGCGAGGGGGTTAAATTCATGTGTTAAATTTGTGAACCTATAGGCACCAGCAAAGAGCAGACATACAAAGCCCATCCATTTGTATGTATGCCAGCACATTCGCAATACAGTATATCGACATATATCAATATATATATGGATATCGAACCACAGACCAGATGTGGCAACAGGTCTGCTGCTTCATCGTGTTTCATTTCACACCCATGTAAGTTCTGCAGAAATGTGAAAGTGTGTGAAAGATTGACTGTTGCGAACTTCTGTGTGAAAGTTTAACTGGTTTCATTTCAAATCAGTGCATAATTGCATGAGCCCTAATGCACGCACTTACTAATTAATCCTACAATTGGGTAGAGGCTAGCACACTGTGTTATGTGTAGATACTCTTGGTTGGGTCTATTATCCTGATGGGATCTGTGAAAAGTTAAATTGTACTAATACTCCAGCATTTAATTAATGAATCAATCAGATGTCAGAAGGGCACTTGATGTAAAGTGGGACTGAGTTAATTTCATCTTTGGAGCGGAGGTGTGACACTTCCAGACTTAAAGTAGAGCGAGCCAAGCAATCCATTAATCTGTTTGCTAAAATATCCTCTTGAATATCTGAATAGCCAACCTCTGCTGGTGCTACATGCTGGATGCATTACTGCTTACATAAAGAGCTAGCTTGCCTCAATGCTTTAGTGCTGTAATTGATTCAAGGTTCCTTTTTTAATCAGAAGTCCCTTTATTTGATGTGCTTCTAATTTGATTGCATGATTGCACATCAATAAAAGTCTAATTGAGTCTTACACTTGATAGCACTTAATTTAGTCTGACAAACCAGAGGGGCCTGGTATACGTTTTGAGATGTATCAAGAGGACATCGGGGAGTGTGATCGCATCAATACTGAGCAACTTTGGTAGATACTTGTTTTAGACTGCTGGTCAAAACATACACAGGATGTAGCCTCTTAGCATTTAAGTGACATTTTGTTTTTAATAGAGAGATATTGATTGAGAACAACATCAAAAATTATCTTCACAAACAAATCTCAGTAGCACAATTGTTAAGTCAAATAATGAAAAGACGACAACAACATAAAAGATGAAAAGTGGAGTGAAAAGAATTGACATTACTGCACAGCTTGTGCGAGTGGGTTTGCTACTCATAAATACAGGCTATTTCTCCTGATGAGTTTCACCGTCATAAATGATGAATATATATTTTACATTCAGTGTTTAATTGAAGCCTGCGATTAAATAACGTTCAAAACAAAATCATGATTCATAATAACTGTTCAATTTTCCATTTTGGCTTAAATGCAAGTTTCATAATATAAATCACTAGAAGAAGAAAAAAAAATAACAATGAATTCCATATGGAAGTGCACAACATCCTCTTATGCCTTTGCCTGGAGCTCATGTAGAGACAAGCTCATAGGATGACATCCAGTGGGACTGTCCACTCTAAGAAGCTGATTGGAACTGGAGGGACGTTTTTTTTCTCTCTCTCACATATTCATCCGGTATCAAGGGCTAAATACCCACTTAGCCCAGTGGCTTTGTCAGCCCTTAACACTCCTTCCCCGAGCCAGACATGGAGAAAGAACAGTGGGAGACAGCAGGAGAAAAGAGAGAAAGAGAAAGAGAGAGAGAGAGAGAGAGAGAGAGAGAGAGAGAGAGAGAGAGAAAGAGAGAGAGAGGTTGGGGTGTGGGGTGGACAGGAACTCATTTTCTCAGAAAAGTCTCTCACCGCGAGGCCCCTCTCCACTAAAAGCATTATGATTGATCGCTCTTGTTTTTGAGAGAGAGAAGTGGGGGGGGGGGCAAAGAGAAATGGACGCTGTGAGGCTGGGAATCTGGGTTGGAGGAAGGGAGAAAATATGCCACTGTTTATTGGAAGTCTTTTGGACTTCTCACAGACGTCACATTTACTGTGTGAATTTTTTTTTTCAGGCACTAGGAAAAGTACCAAACACATGAAAAGTATTGCACAGGTAAGTAACACAAGCAAAATGTGACCTGTGCTCAGCGTCATCAGTGCTCCTGTAGAGAGATGTCCAAATCTCTAACACATGATGAGTTTGGCTCCCATTTACACTTGCTAGGAAAAGAAAATAGCTCATCACTAGCATGATGCAATAAAATCTGTCCAAACAGTGAACACAACATTATAAAACATATTTACATGCCATCATTATGAGACAGCCACCTCCCACACCATCAAAATCCAGTGCCTATTATGCATAACTTGTCTGTCTATGTATGTGTGTGTTTGTATGTGTGTGTGTGTGTGTGTGTCTGTATGTATGCAAACACGTAGTTACACGTAGCATGTAAATATGTATGCTACGTAACACTACATAAATCTATAAATGCAGATTTGCCCTTTACAACAAATCCTCATACATCCTTCATTTCTCTTTCTCTCTCTCTTCCTCCAGTGGCTCTCCCCAGCAGGCTCTCCCTCTCTCGGTCCCATTCAGGCGCCGTTCTCGATGGGGGACTCCAGGGTGCGGATGTGCACGCTGGGCAGGCAGAACCAGGCGGCGGGCAGCTCTCGGCCAGGGCCCGAGCCCAAGCGGTCATCCTGGAACTTGATGTTCAGGTAGAAGTCTCCCGTGTAGAGGAAGAGCAGCGCCCCGCGGCACACTGACCCCTCGGATGGATCCACCTGAGGCCGCCAGGAGGATGGAGGGAGGGAAAGAGAGAGAGAGAGAGAGAGAAATAGTGAGAGAGAGAGAGAGGGGAGAAATAAAAAACAGGGTGAGAGAAAGCCCATGAGAGAGAACGCATGTGAGAGAGAGAGAGAAAGAGAAAGAGAGAGTGAGAGAAATAGTGAGAGGGAGAGTGAAAGTGTGTGTGAGAGAGAGAGATAGTGAGAGGGAGAGAGAAAGACAAAATTAGCTTTAAAGCATTTCAGTCCCAACTTACTGAGCCCTAAGTCCAGTCCCTCGAGTCGGTTGGTTTTGAAACTAAGTAATCCACTAACCCCTAACAAAGAGTTATGTTCAGACCAGCACTGCTTTCCAAACCAATCAAAATAGACAAAAATGAACAAGAAAAACAAATAATCCTATTTGGAACATTGGAGGGATAAAACCAAAGCATAGCACAGATTAGAATGCAAATTAGTGGCCTGTATGAGAGTGTCGATTGGCAGGAAATCTCTACACTGTCAGAGATACAGAGCAGAGACAGATCCTCACCAGGCTGAGTGACAGTCAAGCCATTATTAAGAATGGCAGACAAATAAGTATGGCTATCCAAAGAGCAAAGGGTATGTGGTCACTGTATGACAGGTCTGAGAATCTGAGATGCACTTGTGCGAAGTATTTGCCCCAAACTGACCAATACTTTGAACACTAGTTCATTTATATTAATAATTGCAACTACCGGTAATTAAAATGTGTGTGTGTTTGCATGTGTGTGCATGTGTGTCTGCTTATGTTTTAATCACATATGGTGTTATATGATTCTATGATATGCTATGCTATGCAGAGGGGGGTGGGGGGTAAGGAAAGAAAAGAAAAAGGGAAGAAAGGGAGAGAAAGAGAGACCAAGCAGTGGCACATAGGCACATAGAGATAAGAGAGAAAGAGAGACCAAGCAGTGGCACATAGGCACATAGAGATAAGAGAGAAAGAGAGACCAAGCAGTGGCACATAGGCACATAGAGATAAGAGAGAAAGAGAGACCAAGCAGTGGCACATAGGCACATAGATGTTCAAATGACCACTGGACTCTAATAAGGTGCCAGGATGTATACCTCCCTCCTGGAAATGAAACAACTTCATTCAAGCCAGTGGAGTTTAGACTTGTGAAAGTGGTGGATTTCTGAAGCTAGTTGCAAGGAAACATGAAGTGCACAAGAAGAATCCCTTTAAGATACTAGCAAGTTTTTTTACTGGCAGTTATTGGGGAAATCGGTTGTATTGATCTCTCTAAAGTGTGTTTGTTGTTTTATGTTTGTTTTTAAAACTTTTTAAAACTCCTGTTTACCAAAAGTGTTGTTCACATTTCACATTTGATCACATTTCTCTGTTATAGTGCTGTACACATAGCATGCCAATACTGTAGGCTGTGAAGGCCCACTGCCCTGTGTGTGTGTGTGTGTGTGTGTGTGTGTGTGTGTGTGTGTGTGTTGGTACCGTGTTGATGTGGAAGGTGTTGGAGCCGATGAAGGTGACCGCGTCGCTGAGCTCGTAGCTGTGCACGCCGTTCTGGTAGTCCTGGAAGGGCACCACGCTCAGGGCGAAGGGCCCCACCGCCGCCCGGCTCCGATTGGTCAGCCGCACCTCCAGCGCCACCGGCTCGCCCACACGGCACTCGGCCACGGCGTCACAGTCACACGCCTTCCCGCTCACCAGCACATCTGTCGAGAGAGAGAGAGGGAGAGAAAGAGAGGGAGAGAGAGAAAGAGAGGGAGAGAAAGAGAGGGAGAGAGAGAGAAAGAGAGGGAGAGAAAAGTTAATATTCCTTCATTAAATCATTGCCTTACGTTCTCACACACTCACACCACTGAAGCACGTAAAACATTAAAACCTCAAACAGGTAAGGCTTACACCGCAAACACACACAAAAAAAGTCAATGAAGAGGGAGAGAGAGGGAAGGAGAGACATGAACAGAGAGAGAGATAGAAAGAGAGAGAGGGAATGAGAGAGAGAGGTGTTAGGTGGGTCATGGAAAACATCCCTCCCATCTGATTCACAAGATTTTTTCAACAAATTGCAGTTTTTTTACACATACTCACACACACACACACTCTCTCTCATACATACACACACACACACACACACACACACACACACACACACACACACACACACACTCCCCCTAAGCCATCTGGCCCTTCACTACCCATCACACAAGCTGTATGAGATTGTGAAATACAGTCACAGTGCATTACAATACCTCGCTTCAGTGACAGAAACAATTCCCCATTGAGACACATGCATTGTTTTCCCCAACACATTCACCACAGCCAACCAGAGTAGCAAAACATATCAAGCCACCGCCACAGATAAGGACTCCATAAGCCTCCAATAATATTACAAATGTTGTCTAGAAAACAACCTCTTTCCTCTTACAGCATAAACAAGACAGCATATTTCTCTATTTTGAATTGTTGCATATGCAACAATTGTCTTCTCAGTATATATTTTTTGCTTATCAGCTCTCCTTCAAATTGCCTAACATTCAAATTCCTCCTATTGATTAGCTTTTGTGACAGGTTTGGCCTGTGCTTTGTGTGTGTGTGTGTGTGTGTGTGTACGATCAATCGGCTCGCTCTACCCTAAAACACTGCTGAGGTGGAGCAGGCGAGGCGGGGGTACTAGTGCGAGCGCGGCGAATTGAAAGTGCGTGGCGTCAATCTCATGCTTGAGTCATTTCCTCAGGAGAGGGAGCAGATGGGACTGGTCTGTCGTCGAGGGTCCTGTCCTCTCACCACCCCTGGACCTTTAACTCCCCACAGATTTGGCAGATTTGTCTTTGTGTGTGTGTGTGTGTATTTGTGTACTGTATGTATGTGTATGTGTGTGTGTGTGTGTGTGTTTTTGGGGGAGGGGGGGTGGGGGTCACAAAAACACACAGGAGGAAACAAAATCGAAATCCCAGAAAATCTAAGTGACAGTTCAGCTTTGATATGCCTGATGAGTAAATTCACCCAGAATGACTAAAACACACACACACACACACACACACACACACACACACACACACACACACACACACACACACACACACTCATTCAAATACACCCACACCCACCCACAAAATTCTGCTCACACTTCAGTCAGAGCGGCACTGAGAGACAGACGAGCGTTTAGCCCCCGATCACTTTCATTCTCCCCGCTCCCTTTGTTTCCCAACTCCGTCTTTTTCTCCCAGACTCTCTCAATCAGAGCGGGCTACCCTTCCATACGAGCTTCTCACGACTGGCGCTCTCGTCTGTCTCCTTTTCTCCATGCATTTCCTTTCTCTCAGTCCCCTCATCATCATGGTCTCATGCCGTCCCTCTGTGGGCTATTATACACTGGCTGGCTCGCCTATTTTTTTTATTTGATTCTTTCTTCCAAGTCCCCTCACTAGTATTGTGTGCAGACTCTGAAGGGATAAGCCTGAAGCTGACGCTAACTCTGTCAGGCATTTGGCGTTAAGAGAGAAAATGTTTGATTAAAAATGGGGGATCGGTTGTTGTGCATCAAGAACAGAGACATTTACTAAAATTAGAAGATTAGATTTCACTTTTAGCTTTTGATTAAAATGTCCCCTATACTGTGCCCCCCTCCCCCTAACAGTGACTGTACAACAAATTGTATTTCTTTTCTTTTTAAGGAAGAGCACTTTGTCATTGGGCAACACCACCGACAAGATAAACTTTCTCAAAATTAAGGTTGAGTCAATTGTGACACATAGCAGAAAGACTTTAACTTTGACTTAACGTTTCGTGAGAAAACAGACTGCGAGTTACCGGCACTGGAACTTTCCAACGATCCATTTAATAGCTGGCCAACGATAAAAACCCCTCCCCTCCGTCCTCAAACAAGCACCGATGAGAATAAAACTAATCACTTCCTCTTTCGTGTTCAGTTGGCCAGTGTTATGTAATAATTTATGTGGACGGCGCGGGCATGAAATTCATTACGACAGCTGTCGGCATGGCCATGCTTAATTGAGTCTGAAGTGTTCAGCAAATATTAGCAATTATGGTGCCCGCTAAGAAATCAATCGATCACACGGCCAGCCAGCCTACTCCCTGCGCAGAGGGGTGGCGAAGAAGATAGCGGGCGCTCGGCCTGTCTGCGTTCACACGCTTTGGGTGGTTCTGGGTATTTCTCGCACTGTTTATGAGGTTTGTTTTCACTTTTGCCGAGAGACGTGTGTCATCCACCTGGGGAAAGGGTACATGTGTTAACGAAAATAAGTGTCTTGTGAGACCACCGACGGCGACCGACTCAGAAAGGTCTGTGTGGCAGCGCTCTATTCTGGGTATTCTTGTGCAAGTGTGTGTGTGTGTGTGTGTGTAAGTGTGTGTGTGTGTGTGTGTGTCACTCTCTCTCTTTCTTGTGTAAGTGTGTGCGTGTGTGTCACTCTCTCTCTTTCTTGTGTAAGTGTGTGTGTGTGTGTGTGTGTGTGTGTTGGTGTGTGTGTGTGTATATGTGTGTGTGTGTGTGTATGTGTGTGTGTGTGTGTGTGTGTGTGTGTGTGTGTGTGTGCTTCACACTTTGGGAGACGCGGAGAAGAGGCGCCGGATCGGATCTGTGAATAGGGCATCTTTTTCGGTCTCCGCTAGGTGCCTGGTGCTCGCATGCGACGGCAGAAATAACCAAAAGTGTCTTGAAAAAGCAGAAGAATGCAGATGTGCACACATACACACACACACACACACACACACACACTCACTCATGTCAGGGCCAGGTTATACCTTTGAACGCTTACACACCCATCTTCAATGATGCGTAAGGAAGGCTACAGAATGTCAGCACGCCGCACAGTTATGGTGGTGTGCACACACATGGACACACACACACATATAAGCATGCACACACATGCACAGCTACCACCGTCAGCAGAGCTGGTCTCGGTCTCGATGCGACACCTTGGTAAGTGGTTATATTTAGGCTTTCAAAGGCTTGTTGCTAGGAGATGTGCAAATTATAGGTGCACGGGTTCTAAAGAGATCTGTAAATTCCTCCACACCAAGATGAGCATATGTATCTGTGTGTGTGTGTGTGTGTGTGTGTGTGTGTGAGAGAGAGTAGGAGAGAGCTCCAAGAAGCTTAACAGCCTTGTCTGAACTCTCACCGAACATTAAAAAAGAGAACACACACACAGACTCACACTGACAAAAATATTCCTTTTTCGGGGGAACCATATCATGTTCTTGTACACACACACACACACACACACACACACACATCAAGCTCTTGTTAAATAGCTAACCCACTCAAAACCGCGCACAAGCGCTCCATGGAGTGGATGCTGTTCCACAGGTGGGCATTGGACAGAAATACACTCACGGCCGTTTTATAATTGCATTACATAACCGCAAACCCAAGCCACAGCGGTGGTGTTAAAATCTCTCACCTCGGCGTTCTCTTTAGCAGACATCCACATAAACCACCTATTCAAATTCCCTACGGATGCTGCTAATATGTAAAATCAAGTGCAGGGACCGTGCAATGGCAATATTGACTGCCCGCTATGAAAGCACACATTTCTGGAAGATTCCTCACGCTGTGATAGTCAGCGATGGATAGAATTTTCAACTGTTGAGCACAACAGGCATAGTAAACAAGAAATATCGGGCATCCCATAATAACATAATGTGGTAAGATACTCTTGCACAGTGGGAGGAACAGTGGTGGGAAGGCATGATGGATACTGATTGGCTGCTAGTCTTGGCCAGTAGTTACTCCCTCAGGAGGATTCGTTAACACAGCACCACCTGAGAGGAGAGGAGACTGTCTGTGTGTGTGTGTGTGTGTGTATGTTCATGCGTGCCTATGTGTGCATGGGTGTGAGTCAGTATGAATCTGTGTACAGTATATACAGTATATAGGATATTTTCTGCATTGGTTATTAACTCTGCATGTATGTGAGTGTGTGTGTGCACGTGTGTTTGCTATGCTCATCAGTGTGTGGGCAGCTGGAAGTATGGGAGTTGCCCACATTGGTTATTTGGCTGTGTGTGTGTCTGTGTGTGTGAGGTGTGTGTGTTTGAGAGGTGTGTGTGTGAGGTGTGTGTGTGAGTGTGTGTGCGTGTGCAGGCATTGTGTGGGTGCTGATTTGTCATGCACAGGTATGGTAGTTTGTGTAGTGTGTGCTGGTCACTTGTTTTTTTGTGAGAATGACTGGTACTACAACTTACTTAAAACAACATTCCCCCAACACATCAACTTTTACTGATGCTCTGGAAACTTCCAGAAACTGGATAAGCTTGTGTTTCCCCAACCTGTTCACCAGCCCCGAGCTCTGGACTCACTGTCCCTTGTTTGGGGAAAGTAAGACAGAGTATTACATAATGCTCACGGCACCCGCCGAGTTGCCGCGGTTACCTGAGCTCTCATGGCGACAGTGGTACTGTAAGGTCGGAGTAGGGCCCTGCCTGCGCTGCGCTGACCGCTGCGGCAACCGGGTCGCCACGGCAACAGGGCTCTGCTCACAGGCAGCACGTGCTCTCAGCTCTGGTTTGTGGATTGCAACCCGTACAAGAGAGAGAGAGAGAGAAGGAGAGAGAGAGAGAGAGAGAGAGAGAGAGAGAGAGGAACTGTGGATCACCACCCATACGAGAGAGAAGGAGAGAGACAGAGAGAGGGAGAGAGATAGAGAGAGAGAGAGAGATAGAGAGACAGAGAGAGGGAGAGAGAGAGATAGAGAGGGAGAGAGAGAGATAGAGAGAGAAAGGGAGGAGAAAGAGAGAGAGGATCTGTGGATCACCACCTATACGAGAGAGAGAGAGAGGGAGGAGAGAGAGACAGAGGATCTGTGGATTACCACCCGTACGAGAGAGGAGAGAGAGAGGAGAGAGAGAGAGGATATGTGGATTACTACCCGTATGAGAGACAGAGAGAGAGAGAGAGAGAGAGGAGAAAGAGCCTGACGGAATCGTGACGAGGCCATGCACGGAAAAAAGGAAGGCCATTAGCTCATGAGAGACTGAGCAGTGCTCAAGGAACAGAGTACATCACACACACACACACACGTGGGGAGCGGCCTCGGTTAGACTGGTGTGATGAGTTTTTGCTGCCTTTGCATTTCAGCCTGTTGCAGTGGCACTGCTGTATCTCTTTCTCTCTCTCTCTTTCGTCCTCTAACTCTCTCTCTCTCTCTCTCTCTCTCTCTCTCCCCTGGTTCTCTCTCTCTCTCTGGGATGCTGAGCTAATCCGCTTCAATTATTTACCAAATCGCCCGGCGATTCTTGAGCTGATGTCATCAAACAAAAAAAGTTGTGCGTCCCACTCAGGAGAGGAGAATGTGCTGCGTCAGTCCAAACACACACATACCTAAAGAATGCTTGGACACACAACACAACTAACACACACATGTGTGCACAACTGCACATATGCAGACGCACACACACACACACACACACACATGCGAGCGCGCGCGCGCGCACACACACACACACGCACACACACACAGAGTTGTTTTTTATTTAAGGGGGAAGGGTATGAGGGGTAAGGGTTGAGAATAAGGAAGACTTAGATTAGATGTGTCTACAGGAGCCGTTAGTGCTGATGATCAAAGATTGTTAGGCAGGACAATGTGAGACCAGGAACAAGGACAGAGGAGTGAGAAAAAAAGAGAGACAGAGAGGGAGGGAGAGGGAGAAAGAGAGAGAGAGAGAGAGAGGTGTTTGGGGTCATGGAGAGCATTATCCTGCTCTCTGCTTCACAGGGTTTTTATACACACACTGATACAAGTGGTGTGTACATGGAGAAAGTGTCTTGATGGTGTGTGCACACACACACACGCACACACACACGCACACACACACACACACACACACACACCCCCTAGCCATCTGCCCCCTTAACTAACCATCTCCATAACAACCACTCACACAGTCCTTGCACTTTCTCGCTTTCTCACATGATCATCTGCTTCTGTCCTCTCCCTTCCTCTGTGTGTGTGTGTGTGTGTGTGTGTGTGTGTGTGTGTGTGTGTGTGTGTGTGTGTGTGTGTGTGTGCGCGCGCGTGCGTGAGAGAGAGAGAGACAGAGGGAGAGAGAGAAACCATATTGTCTCTGGAAAAATGAACACATCTAAAAATCTATGATACTAAACAGATGAACAGCTGATTTGATATCCTACTGTTTGGTTTGAAGACAACTTTATAAGTGTGCATCGAGACAAGATGGCATGTGTTCTTAAAAAGCCAGGTGACACCTCACATCATATTAGCCCTTTTTACAATGCAACAATACCACGAAAGTGGAAGACACCAATAACCAATTATGCAATTGTACTCTGATAGCTTGAGCTTGTATAGCAGTAGCCCTAGATTTATACTTCCTAAGCGTATTAACAGAGTAGCTACACTACAGCGTAAGAGATGTAACAGAAAGCGGCTGAAAAAAGAAAGAATGGGCAAACCCCCGAGCTGTACTGTAGCTGACCAGGTGATTCCTACGATGGCATTGGGATCTCTCTCATTCTCACACTCCCTATACCTCCCTACATGTCCTCTCTATCATGTGACAATGATATCCTTAGACAATGTGTGTGTGTGTGTGTGTGTTGTGTGTGTGAGCGAGTGTGTGTGTTTTAGCGCGCGTGTGTGTGTGTGTGTGTGTGTTTGAGCGTGTCTGTGAGTGTGTGTGAGCGTGTGTGTGTGTGAGTGTGTGTGTATGACGGTGTGTGTGTGAGTGTGTGACTGTGTGTGTATGAGCATGTGTGTGTGTGTGTATGAGTGTGTGTGCATGAGCGTGTGTGTGTGTGTGTGTGTGTGTGTCTGTGAGCATAGTTGTGTGTGTTTGTGGTAAGTGCCCTTGACTGTGCTCCTGTGGCAGTACTCTTGTACTAAGTGAGAGGTTGTGTGAGTTCACGCGGGAGACGGTGGGATTACTGGCGGTGTGTTAACTCAGCGGTGGCAGCGCTCTCGTGGGCTCTCTGCCACGGCACTACAGCCTGCAATACACGCTCAACAGAGGCCGCGCTGCGGAGAGGCTGCCTTCAATCTCCTTTCACAAACACTATTGACCTTGCAGGCTTCATCACTCTCTTTTTTACATTTGTGAGTGTTTGGATGTGCGAGTGTGTGTGTGTGTGCATGTGTGTGTGTGTGTGTGTGTGCATGTTTATATGTATGTGTGAGTGTGAGTGTGTGTGTGTGTGTGTGTGTGTGTGTCAGGTGGTGTTAGCAGGTTGCACTTATGGGGGATTGTGAGCGTATGTATAAGTGCAAACAGGTGAGAGCTCTCTTGGTGCCGTCTGTGAAAAGGTGCCACTTAATAGGACCGAGGGACGCCTGGATAGAAGAGTGTATGACTCAGTTTGTGCACAGCAGAAGCAGAACGTAGCATGCAGGAGTAGTAGAGGCTGTGTGTGTGTGTGCATGTGTGTGTGTGTGTGTAAGAGAGAGAGGTACATGTTTTTCCATGTGCAAAGTGGTGCCTTTTAGAAATCTGCACAAGGGCACTACTTGATTGGCTCAACCTGAAATACTTTCTGCAGTCCTTTTGAATATCCCTCTCTCTCTCTATCAGCCAAAATTCACAAAACAGCATAGCCGGAGGGAAAAAAACACACACAAACAAATCTAAAATGGAGATTGTACCATTGCACAAATGCATAATGCATAATACAACACAAGAAATATGGTGAAAGTAGAGAAAAATGCAGTCCGGATGGACATCCTTATACACCTGCTTCTATCATAATGGACCTGCTGATTCAAGTCTCTCAAGCACAAAGCGCCAATGCTCTACACAGTACACACCTGGCCAAATGGCTCCCATGCAAAACGGACAACTGGATATGAAAGAGAGAGCAAAGGAGAGAGAGATAGTTTAATGAGATAGACAAAGGGGAGGATGGGACATAAAGAAAGTGCAAATGAATAAAGAGAGAGAGAGAGAGAGAGAGAGAGAGAGAGAGAGAAGAGAGACAGCGATGGAGAAGTGTACTCGGGTGAGAGGGGCAAATAGGGGAGACATCTAAATATGGCTGCTCTTGCTGGGAATTATATTGGCTTGATCCGTCCAACATGGCCTCCGACCTCCCCCTAGACCCGGGGAAGCCAATTACTATCATTTCCGCACTTAATTAAGGACATCTTACTTCTTCGAGATGGGACCCAATCTCCTACCTGCCATCGATCGCACACCAACGCAAACACCATAAGGGTTCCCCCCCACAGGAGTCCCCCATGGAACGTTCTAGATGTCCAGCGGGTGTGAGGTGAGTGAGCCAGACCCAGGGGATGGGTGTTAAGTCCACCTGTGTCTACAGCAGACGGAGAAATTAAGCACCGTGTGGCCACACTTCTCCAAACCCGGCGGTGAGTCACTGCTGCTTTAACCACATTATGTCACGGCAATGTGGAGGAATTACATTCATCTTAGTAAACCAGGACATGATAGAGGTAAAGGAAATTAGGAAATGATGATCAGCTTCAAAAAGAGGATTGAGCATAACAAATAAAAAAAATGAGTGGACCATCTGACCAATAGGCAGGCTTTTCAGGCTTTTTACTGAATTCTGTGCGCATAATTGGGTTGTGTGTGTGTGTGTGTGTGCACTGTAAAAAATAGAAATGTGCTCTATCCAGTTTATATGGTTTTCTGAATCATTACCATGAACAAATGTAATGACTATACAATACTAAAGAAAAGCATGTTAAACCAAAAGTTTGACTCACAAGTGTAACTAAACATGCATTTGTGAGTAAACTGAACGTGGAATTTGTAGTAACCAAGCTGTGGCGCCAAATCATTCACACACACAGGGTTTCCCATAGAGATATGAAGGGGTGCTGAATACATGGATTTCTATGGAACGTCATGAAAACATGTGTGCGCAACCAAGAGGCAGAAAGCACCATAGAACAGCATAGAGCAAAAGAATAAAATTCGTTTTTGTGCTGAAAACTGCACCAATTCGAAATCACGATGGTTAGAGAATGTTAAATATGTTCAATATCCCTAACGGAATGCATGTCTTCGCCAAAAATGACAAAATACGATGTTATATTAATCATTCAAATGAACGTCAAACTTTGAAATATAGTCTGAAATTAGATGTTATTATCATTGAGACAACGATTTTTTCTATTGCTTTCTAGTTATCAGGTGATGTTGAATAGCTTGTTAGGTTTCATGAAACACACCTCTACTGAAATGTTAGAAACGGATTTTGCTAAGTCAGTTAACGTTAGTGTTAGCATCCATATCCATTTAACATTAGTGCTAGCATCCTCATTCATTATCCATACAACATTACCATATCCGTTATCCATACAACATGCCATTTCACGCGTTTTAATGGCCCATAGATAGGTTACACTATCCACTGGAATTGACACCGTTTCTCGGCGGTGAGTTTGCCTTACACAGGCATCATGCATGCACTTAGCACGTGAACAGATCACCAGCTCTGTCCATTGAAGTGGAGTTGTAGGTCATAGCACATAAGAGACCCTAATCAAAATAAACTGCACACTCATCCTACTATTTTTTGTTTGTTTGTGTGTTAGTTTTTGTATATTAGAATCTGACTGTTATGGTGCATAACACTGTAAGATCATTGATTATGGTACTCCTCATGGCAGTTATTTCTCTGTTCAATTCCAAACAATGCCCTCTGCTAAACTATGCAAATATAGTAGTGAAGACAACATGTTTAGCCCTCTTTGCAGACAAGTAGGCAACAACATGGAACATTCTTAACATATTGGGTTATCATTGTGTGAAAGTGTATTTTATTTGAGTGCTATGGACATAGTGATGATTATTAGTCAGTTATTTCTCTGTTGTTAAAGTGACTACTGGTGACAATATAATATCAAGTGGTGTTGGGTAGTGATGAGTGATGTTTGTGTGGTATCTAGGTTAGTTAAATGTATTTTTTTGAATGAGCACACAAGCATCAGCCTAATTAATGCAAATAGACTATTCTCTCCTGTGGTGTCTTAATATATATTTACAAAATGTCATGTTTTTATGTTTAGTGAGGATTGAATCTCCATGCATTGCAAGTTCTGCAGTTTTTCTGCTGACCAAGACGGCCTTGTTAGACCATCCTAATGACCAAGATGAAGCCTCACTGGAGGAACAGAGACAGCTTCTAGTGGAAGCGTCCAAGAAGGCAATCTTATCTCATCAAAGCGAAAATGGATATGACGTTCTCATTGAGGCGAAAGGAGGTTGTCGTCAAACAGCCCATTGTGGCAGAGTTGAAAGACAAATGGCCAGCTTTGTTCTTTAAAGACCAGGTAGGAGTGGCTGTAAATGCTTTTAAAAATTATAATGGCTATAGACAAATTTTTACAGGTCTGTATCATACATTCTCCCAATTGACTTACTATTCCTCTGTACATATTAGTTTTTTCTTGCATTTAACAGATTGTTGAGGAGTTTTTCCGTATTCAAACAAAGACTTACTTGGAACATTCAGAGCTGCAGTAGAAAAATATGTGCCCCTACTGCTGAATATGTATCGCGCCCTAAAAACAGAGTTTGGCAAGGACCTAAAGGAGATACTGAGAAAGCTTGATGATGAGGTGTGTGCACAGTACACTACAGTATCAAACAATACTTTTGCCCAGTGTGATGAAATTGGACCTGTTCAATTACAATTAGTCTTGCTATTATTAGAGCTATCTTTCTATTGTTTTCTTTGAGACCACCAACATCGTCAGACACCGCAAGGAAGCAGCCATGAAAGGACTTCCTGTGTTCCTACATGAAGATCCCAATCAACTTTTCAAGCAGTGTCTTGTAAGTATTAATGGTCATTAATGGAACTTAGATTTTTACAAGCATAGAGATACTGTAATTGAAGTCATTTGTAATTGAAGTCAAACATTTGATGATGGAAAACTAGAAAATTGGAATGTTTATATCTGTTTTGCCCTTGGACTCCTTGAGAGAGGGAAGGGAAGTTAATTGCCTGCCTTATTTGATGATGGAGATATGATTGCTGTGGGCTCTGCAGGGTTCATCACACAGCCCAGGGGAGCACTTGTGCTGAGGGATAGTGGATGTCACATTACCTACTCTAGCTACCTGTGATCGGTTGGTTAGGAAACTGGTTATCCACTTGTATAGTGAGGTGTTGAATCCCAGAGCCTTGTTCTTTGTGACTTGATTGAGGAGCCAATGTCCTTCATTGCCCTGTTATCATTGCATACTGTCCATAGGAAAAAGACTGGGAAAATTTGACACAACATGGATAAAGTTAAGGACAGAGAAATAAAGCTGACCAAGTGGGGCACAGAAACAGAAGGTTCTATACCCAATTAAGTCAGCTTTACCTCCCTCTTTATAACTCGGTCTAGGTTATGCCAAATATTCTCATTCTTTTTCCTATGGACAGCACCAGATAAGCTTGAACAACGGGACTATGGATCAGTATACACCAGAATGGTCCTTCAAGAACAAAGATAAAATGACAGACAACTTCGTATTGGACATGACAACCCAATTTGAGATGTAGAGGGAATGCCTAGCTCCCTAAGACATGTGTGTGTTTGTGTGATGTGAGTTTGAACTAAAAATCATATGTCCTCAAACAGGAAACTGATCCAGATGATGTGGCTGCGAAGGGAGTCACTGTGGGAGTTTTGTAGGTCCTTGAGGACTGTGTGGCTGAAGCCTCGTCCCCCAAGATCCAAAACATTGCACTCTTCTTAGAGGAATCGATAGTAGTAGAGGACCTTCTGGATACTCCCACTGCCTTGGCTTACCTTCTCGGCCTCCTTTATGCACTCAATATTTCCTATCCTGGGGGCCTTAAGTACACACACTTCAGAAGGTTGTCATAGACATTGGCCCAAAATGCTCTAACCGTGTGCGATCTCTAAAGAAAAAGCTTTTGACATGCATCTTTTTTTTTATTTATCAAGTAGTGAATGTTGTAGCAAAGTGTCAACTGCAGAATATTTTTTCAAGTTATACCTGAAACATGGCCAAATTGTTGAATTTGAAATTCAAGTTCTGACCACTGACTAGCAGCTTTGTACTTATTTCTGTATAGGCTATGTCTGGTGTAGATTGATCTATTGCCCTGTTGGTCGGGGCCACCCTGTGCTTTCCATAGGAAAAAAGAATGATCAAATTTGGTGCAACGCAGGTTGAATTATGGACAGTCAGTTCAAGCCAAACTAATGGATCATAGAGCTTTAGTTTGTTTCAATTTCTATGAAACACTAGGTCAGCTTTTGCTGCCTGTCTATAACTCAGTCTGGGTTGTGCCAAATGATATGGTTCTTTTTTCCTATAGATAGTGCATGGCGACCTCAAACAACAGGGCTATATATATATATATACCTGGTAACCTGGATTACAGACTACCTGACCGAGCGACCACAGTTTGTCAGACTGAAGAACTGTCTCTCTGACACTGTGATCAGCAGCACCGGAGCGCCACAGGGAACTGTGCTCTCTCCAGTCCTGTTCACCCTGTACACATCTGACTTCTGCTACAACACCAAGTCATGCCACATGCAGTTCTCTGACGATACTGCAATTGTGGGGTGTACCAGGGACGAGCAAGAGGAGGAGTACAGGAGCCTGGTGGAGAACTTTGTGCAATGGTGCAAACTCAATCACCTTCAACTCAACACTTCAAAGACCAAGGAGATGGTGGTGGATTTCCGCAGGTCTAAGCCCGCTCTGCTACCAGTCTCCATTGATGGGGTCAATGTGGAGGTGGTAAGCACCTACAAGTATCTGGGTCTCCACCTGGACAATAAACTGGACTGGTCAGCCAACACTGACGCACTCTACAAGAAAGGGCAGAACAGGCTGTACTTCCTGAGGAGGCTGCGGTCCTTCAATGTGTGCAGCAAGCTCCTCAGGATGTTCTACCAGTCTGTTGTGGCCAGCGTCCTCTTCTATGCAGTGGTATGCTGGGGAGGAAGCACAAAGAAGAAGGATGCTGGGCAACTTGACGGGCTGGTAAGGAAGGCTGGCTCTGTAGTGGGAGCTGAACTGGAGTGCATCACTTCAATATCTGACAAAAGGACCCTGAACAAACTGATCAACATCTTGGACAATGAATGCCATCCACTCTACATCACTATTAAAAAGCAAAAGAGATTGATCAGCTGGAGACTTCGCTCACTGCCATGCACAACTGAAAGGCTGAGGAAGTCATTTGTCCCCAGGGCCATTGAACTGTTCAATGCTTCACTAAAGGGAAGAGGAGAGATAGACTTCTCTGCTTAGTCTGTCTGCCTCTCCACCCTCTCCATGTTTGAGTACTGACTGCCCACTACTGCTTTACTCCTGTTTTACTACTGTTTTACTAATGTCCACAGCCTAATGTTTTTACTACTGTTTTCCTGCTACACTGTTTTTCATTCTATATTAGCACACATGATCAATGGCTTCTGCTACAATACTGAATGGCTGTAACCCTATTACCTCAACCTGTTCTTGCACTGACATAGTTTTTTATATTACCTTGTCTACATTATACTTTACTCTCCGATTTGTCCATATTATTTATGCTGGTCTCTAGACCTTATTATTGCACTGTTGCACTGTTGGACTACTTTTTGCACCTTCACCATGACACTCACTCTCTTGAGCACCTTACCATGCACACATAACTAAAGGACTACTGTTGGACTACTTTTTGCACCTTCACCATGACACTCACTCTCTTGAGCACCTCACCATGCACACAGAACTACAGGCCCTGTCACTACAAGCGTCTCATGCTTGATCACCCTCAAGCACACTGGATTTTTTTACATTTATTTATATAGTATATTTAGTATTTAGTTTTGTTAGTTTTTCTTATCTCCTACTGTCTCTATTGTACAGTGGAGTTTGGTTATATGTTTATACTTATATTTACCATTTCTGCTGTAAGTGCATGTTGTGTGTGATGTCTGTATGCTACTGAGACCCCCCTGAATTTCCCCTCGGGGATCAATAAAGTATCTATCATATATATATATAAATCTACACTTAACCTGCCCTTGAATTCTTACAATACCCATAGTCCTCTCTTTCTAGCAGCTGGCAGACTAGTGTTTGTGAAATATTGTCTTAACAATGTGAAATTTGAAATGCAAATATATATATATTTTTCTACCAACAACCGAGTAATTGTTTTCGCAAAATGTTACTGGAGAATGTACTTTCAAGTTAGACTGAATTTAGCCATATGTATCAACACCAAGATTTTTTTTTTTTTGAGAATTATGTGCATTGTGTCTAAATTTATTTTGTTTCTTATAGACATGTGTTATTTTAAATGTTCAGTCTTGATCACAGTTAAGAATACATTTCTGTAAGTCTGCATTTGTGTATTTGCTTGTGTAATAGCTGTAGCTTATGTAATGCAGGTTAAATGGAGGAAAATGGGTTTAGTCAACAACGAAATCATTGTATTACTTGTTAACATTTTGTACTAGTTGTGCTAAAAACTGTTAGTAAAGAGAACAGTATTTTTCTGGCTGGGGCAACAGTACTTTTGTAGTTGGGGCAACAGTATTTTTGTAGTTGGGGCAATTCACATCACTGTTAACTCAACAATCTTACATTGGCAGAATGATGAATTCTAAGTTGTGCCCATTTGGTAGAACAAACAATTGTCTGTAAAGGCGACAGCATTTGTGTAGTTTGGAAAACACATACAACATTTGTTGGGAAAACACAAAAATGTTAATGCATAAGGTTGCCATTGAATTTTGCGTTTTTGCAAGCTTTTATTTTTTACAGTGTGTGCGTGTGTGTGCGTGTGCTTCACCTACAGCTGCCTCCTCACGCTCCTGCCGGGTGCCAACAGGCACTTGTGCATGCCAAGCGTCTGCCCTCTGTTTCCCCCCGGTGCCCTCTGCTCTGCCCACCGCCCCTGCAGTGCTGAGCTGTAGCCGCCTGGCATCCGCTTGGCACGACTCGCTGGGCACGCGGGCACGCACACATGCACACAGCACAGTACAGCAGCCTCCCCCTACAGACCTGCATTTGAAGGGAAAAAAGCCCTTCTGTCTTTTTTATGAGTAAACACACACAGCATGCCTTCAGGGCTTCTGTTTTTTAAGAACTCATGCAAAGAAAATAATATGAACACAAAGGCCTTGGTCCTTTCATGTTTCAGTATTGTTTTTTCTTTCAGTCCCTCACTTACTCTCTTCTTTCCCCTCCTCTACACACTTCTTTTTCTCTCTCTTCTCTTTCTCCTCTAACTACACACACATATTTATCCACCACTTGCATTCCTCTTCAGTCTATTCATGGCTCTCTCCATTCTTTTTCATGGACATCTATCAATTCATCTGTATCTCTCTAATTCTCTCTCTCAACCCATTCACTCCTCCCTCTCTCTCTCTCATCCTCCCTGTCTCTCTCTCTCTCTCTCTCTCTCTCTCTCTCATCCCCCCTCTCTCTTTCTCTCTCTCTCAGACATGCATGTATGGCTGAGGCCAGTGCTGTGACGGATCACAGCCCAAGTGCCACCGCCATGCCGTCGTCCTTGATTGCGGTGGCGCATCTGCGACCCGAGCAGCCAGCAGGCGAACGCAGCGTGGCGGAGGCGCGTGAAATATGCCCGACATCTGTCACCTTTCCGCAGGGCCACGGTGCAGCGCAGCGCCCGAGTGTCTTCCAGTGAGCTATTCAGAGCAGGTCAGAGCAGCTCCGACGCAAGTGACCGGCGCGCCACATCTGGTGCTACTTTTAGCGAGCTGGACCGGCCGTGGTGGCAGTGGGGTGCTTGTTTAAACCAGCGCGGCACTGAGCTGGACTAGAGGACATTTGACGAGACCCAGATGATGGAATGGAGGGCTGACAGAAGGATGACTGAGAGTGACAATGAGTGAGAAACCAACTCATCTTGGTGTTCAGCATATTCAAAACTTCTACGTGGAAATCTTACCTCCTTAGGAAAATGACAAAGAAAAACCGTCAACACTGTAATATGGAGTTGGGGGTCAACGGGGATGGCTACCTTTGGAATGCACTACACACATGCATGCAAATGAAAGAAATATACATGAACGCTTGTACCCATACGGACACAAAGAGACGCACGCATGCACACGTTAGCTCTCCCACCACAGCCCTTTCTGCCTTTCAATCTTTCAATCAGCTGTTTACACCTCAATCTCCGGCCGGCGATGCAGGGAAGCAAGAGTGGGCCGCTTTAAAAAAAAAAAAAAAAAAAAAAAAAAAAGCGTCGACGCCAGCGATACAGACGCTCATGCCGTGGCAGCCACCCGGGGAGCACTCCCATCCTTCAGGCCTCGTTTTCCGCCCACCTGTGTGCTTAGCGCTTCCTCCATCTCTCTCTCTCTCTCTTTCTCCATGTCTCTGTCTCTCTCTCCCCCAAAACACGTTGTTGTGACGGCGCTCTGCTTAAATGCCGCCTGTCGGCAGCTGAAGGTTGCGGGCGTGCGGGAGAAATGTCACAGGTAATGGGAAAACATTTGAGTGACAAAAGTGTTAAACTGATGATGAGGAGCAGATATGGACCCCTGCTGGGATCCTGCTGGGGGGTAGAGAATGAGGAGAGAGGGAGAGAAAGAGAGAAAGAGAGAGAGGAGAAGAAAGAGAGAGAGAGAGAGAGAGAGAGAGAGAGAGAGAGAGAGAGAGAGCGAGAGAGAAGGGAGAAAGACACATTTGCATTTGTTATGTTTCCAGAGATTTGTGCCAAATCCTGCTGACAGTGCTCGGTGTGTGCACGGACACACACACACACACACACACACACACACACACCCTCAACTGCCATACTTAATCCCTCACTTGCTAAATCCCTCTCCCTATCCTTCTCTCCCTCTCTCTCTCGTTCACCAAGCCTCGCTCCATTGCTGTAAATGGGTCTCGTGCCTAGGGTCAATGGAGAGGGCAATGCTTCATACCCTGAGTACAGCCCATTCATACTTGCCAGCGTCCTACCAACGTGCCGCTGGGTAAGTAAGCCAGGCTGCTTCCACTGACCATTCATAAGATCCCTTCTGCACAATGAACTCACACCACACCACAACAAAACAAAAAGACTTACAGTACAGCATCTAATTCCCTAAATACTCCATAACGAATCAGCACAGCTGTCCACAACCATGTATCACAACAAGAGAAACGACACCATAAAGTGAAGATCATAGCAGCAATACCGGCTACTGGCTTCCATTGCCATATTGAGAATTAAGCAGCATTACAAGCACTATTAGCTTACAACAATTAGCATAGCCATAAGGTTTAAATGATTATCATCCATTTGGTATGCAACAAAGATAATGCAGTATGCGATTAGGCCTCAGCTGCTCCACCATATGAGTTACATCTCATCTACATGCACTGCTGTTGTTATGCGTGCTGTGGGTGTGTGTACCCTCGAGCGCCGTAAGAGTGTGTGAGGGCGGTCAGAGTGAGCATGCTCAGGAGATGAAACCCCACATAATCCCTCCACTTCTCTGCACTCACGGAGCCTGGTTGGTAGTCTAATGCGTCTGGTGCTGCTCACCAGCAGCCCACTGACCTCAGATGAGCTGCCACTGTTGGGCCAGCAGCACACCAAGAGGTGTAGACGAGGAGAAGACAAAAGGGAGACCAAAACACACAGGGCAAAACACACAGACAATAACACACACACACACACACACACACACACACACACACACACACACAGACAGACAGACAGACCCATACACTTGCAGAGACACACACACACACACACCCACATACAGTCATGGGTCAAAAGACACACATTTGCAGATGAGAAACACAACTGACACACACACATAGCCTGACGAGCCAGACGCACATTAAAATGTAGGGTCTGGGCACTCACCGTTCGCAGTGCTCAGTCCGAGGGGCGGGATAATCGCTTGTCTTTCAAATTCCCTCTGCACGCAATAGGACAGCGCTATGAGTCCCATGCGTTTTCCACCAGCGGAGCTAGTTGGCTAGTTCAAACTTTTGCCAACTTAATAAAAGCTTAACTCCTGTCACACTGTTCGCCAACAGCAACATCCATCTTATTTGTTTTCAAGTAGCAGGGAATTCAAGCCAAACTGTTGCAACTCTGCCATCAATCATTATGTTAAGCCCGCCTAGTAACGACTCTATACATGATTTGATTGGCCTGATAGAAGTTTAATTTTTCGAGCTCAAAAGCCAACGGAGAGTTGCTAGACTAGCCCTGGCAGCAAATATAATTTGCTAAGACTAACACACACATACTCCCTGTCTCTCTTTCTTGCCCTCTCTTTCTCTCTCTTACACACACACACACACACACACACACACAATAGCACGTGCATTAGCATCAGATGGTTTTCAGCTGAGATAGGTTCCCACAGCTGTCACTGTTAAAGAGGTCTGTGAACTCATCACATTCGTGACACGTGATCTTATGTTTTGCTCAATCACTGACATCACTGACCCATAAGCAAATGTACCAAAGAATAGAAAACCTTCACCATATCAACGCCATCCATTTCTAACTCCAACTCCATACACACGTTTCATGCCAGGGAGGAAGCAACGCTCCGTGTACACAGATTCATCTGCATGCTGTTGCAAAACACAAGATGGGGTGAGTTCACAAAAAACGGCATTCCGCTAGTGGGGGAGAAAAAAGATGGAGATTGCCAGCTCATGAAAACTAATTAGGCTCGATCAGAGTGGGGGTGGATACATGGGTGGGTGGGGGCATCGCTAATATCGCTACCTTGCAAAAAGACAAGCAAACGGAAGGGGGGGGGGGGGTCAATGGAGCAGCAGTTTGAATGTAGCACAATTAGATGGAATAGCCTTTCTGCCACCGCATATTATTTTGCTGTAGGGGTGGGGGTGAGGTTTGGTTAATTGTGTTTGCTCCAGTACGCAAAATGGATTAGGCTGATGGTAGCGGTGAGGAATACGAGGGTGGCACTAACGCACCGCCATCGACCCCCCTTTCCCTACCTGTCACCTCATAATTCCGTAAAAAAAAAAATCCATTCTTGGACAACAATACCCCATTCTTAAGCTGTGGGGGAGCCATTCACAATGGCCGACACCACTTATAGGTGAAGCATTGATGCTTGGAGGAGAATAATCAATGGCTCCACCATGAGTCTCAGTTTCAGAGGTGAGCATATTACAGCTCACAGTGAATAACCTGTAATGCCTTTGAGGATTATGTGAAACGCATCAGTATGCTATGTTTCCTGACATGAATAAAAAGTGGCAAAGACAAAACCACAATGGATTGTTGTGCTCTCTCTCTCTCCCTGCCTGCAAAATGATTTGCCTTTCCTTTAGAATAGATACTTTCTGTACAGAACAGCCATTTAGAGCCATACCGTTTTATATGTGCAATTATGAACATCAAAGTACCATTATGGAGTCATGAGGAGTGAACGCTAGTCTTCATCACGTAGCATGGAAGACCTCAGTCAGACAGAGGCTCAGATCAACACTCATGAGTGAATATCTGGAGACAAGGGATTCTTATCACAAACTCACCTCACCTCACAGATGGAAGTCATTAGGAGAACCATCATCATCATCATCTGACCATTCAACCTCAGAAGCTCATAAACCCAATGTTTATGGGCCTTTCAAACATAAATACACAGTTCCTGAATATATGGTCAAATTGTATGTCTAAAATTAACGTGAAAGGTAAAAGGGAAGAAGCACGATTCACGTTTAAAATGCGACCTGAGCTAGTTGTTTGTGCCTAAACACGGCAGGGTGAAGCTCCATTTAAGTGATGGGTGAAGTGGCAGCCGAGTTCTACTCCTGGGGGGGGGGGATGTCTGGTCTTGGGAGGCCACCGGCAGATTTAGGAGAGCGATGGTTCACGTCAGAGCGCTGGCAGGAAGTTGGGAGAGCTCCCAGGTCTCTCCACACCGCTCCTCCCAACCCCTCACCCGACCCTCCGCGTTCTCTAAGACCGATGAGCCATTAAGGGCAAATCCCTGTTAATCACAGACGGCGATAAAAGCTCATTGGAACCCGAGGGGCGGAATGCGGAGGCAAATGATGAGAGCATCCAAGGGGGCGTCAACGCTGCCTAGAGGCACTTCCCTGTGTGTGTGTGTGTGTGTGTGTGTGTGTGTGTGTGTGTGTATGTGTGTGTGTATGTGTTTGTGTGTTTGCAAGTGCCTAGGTATCGGAGTAAAGGTTTGGGGGAATACTAGATGCTTTAACCACAAAAGAGAAAACTAAAGACTCAGGAGAACAACTGAGGAAACAAGATTGATTCAAACAGTGCATTTGGTTGAAGATTCAGTGCTTTGCATTCCACAGGGGTGAAGTCATGCACAGTGCTGCCGTGACTGTGGCAAAGAAAATTCAAATGATTCGCCACCAGTGGTCATCATTAATGATTTGTCGAAGGATCCCCCGTTTTTCGGTGTTTGGCAAAGATTAAAATGAGATTGGTTTTAACAACTTGGCCTCGGCACTTGGCGAAGTTTAACAGGGGGCCTGACCATACGGTAACGAGCTGGGATTTCAAAGCCGGGCCTGGCCCTGATGAGGAATGATTTGGCTTTGAATGGAGGACCCCTCGTCGGCCTTTGATGATTGGACTAATTTGCTGATGGGGAATAATTTGCTGATTTGTACGACTCGTCATCTCCCATCCACCTCACCACCACCCCCCAACCATAACATCAAAACCCCCCGCCAGAAGGCTGCTGCCTTGGTTGGTTCATTTTTCCCTTAAGGAGAAAGAGGAGAGTGAGAAAAAGAGTTCTTGCTCTGAGGAACCAAAAACACATCATTAGGATTAATTGGGCACGACCTTTTAATGTTGCGCAGGGGACTTTTTGATTCAGGTGAGAGGGGTGGAACATGCACCCTGCATCGCAATGTGTCCCTGGATAAAAAGACAAAACCCTGTACGACGGAGCAATAACGTGACCTGTAGCAGCCATCGTGGAGTCAAATAAATCACATGGACGCTAACGAAAGGCTACAACGATTCTGTGTACTGGCCAGAGACAGGTATGAATAACAACTAGACCAAGAAAGTGACTTACAAAAATAAATAGTTTACTAGACAACAATGACCAATTTATGCTAACGGGGAGAAGCGAAGACAATGGGGAAGAAGTTTCATGGTGGTGGCCATGAAAAATGCATTCTTTGCCCCAGGGGCTCAGTGATCGCACAACACACCCATCTGGGTTAAATATTTGTGTTGGGAGGCAGGGTACAGGTTGATTAGACGGGAGGAGTGGGGCTGTGTGTATGTGTGTGTGTGTGTGTGTGTGAGAGAGAAAGAGAGTAAGTGTGTGGCATCTGTGTGTGTGTGTGTGTGTGAGAGAGAGAAAGAGAGTAAGTGTGTGGCATCTATGTGTGTGTGTGTGTGTGTGTGTGTGTGTGTGAGAGAGAAAGAGAGTAAGTGTGTAGCATCTGTGTGTGTGTGTGTGTGTGAGAGAGAAAGAGAGTAAGTGTGTAGCATCTCTGTGTGTGTGTGTGTGTGTGTGTGAGAGAGAAAGAGAGTAAGTGTGTGGCATCTGTGTGTGTGTGTGTGTGTGTGTGTGAGAGAGAAAGAGAGTAAGTGTGTAGCATCTGTGTGTGTGTGTGTTGGCCCTGACTCCTGACTCTGTGAGCACAGGGGATGGAAAGATAAACACCAGAAGAGACAATGGGCTACCATATTACTGCCTGGCTCTCTGATTGCCTCTGAGGAGTACAGAGTGGTGTGTGTGTTGTGTGTGTGTGTGTGAGAGAGAGAAAGAGAGGGATAAAAACCAAGAGAGATAGAGAATGTGTTTGTTGTGAAGGCCACCATTCCCACTATTTCAGATAAAAGCTACAGAAAATACATAAACGTTTATGTCTTCAAAGTGCCTCAGTATCTTACATAATTCATGTGACACAAAATTACTATTATTATCATAAAATGACACAGAAGGGGGGGGGGACTATAAAATTCAATATCCTCATTTATTTTTGAGAAACACAGACATTGCTAATGACATTTAGTTCATTTATAGTCAAATGAGTTAGCATAATGATTTTTGATACCAGACTCCTGTAAGGAGCAAATAATGAATTATATATTAACAGAAGACACAAGCTGTAGGTCTGCTGTCATGTTGTGTCAATTAATACTGATGTAGGTACGCATTAGCACGTACATACCTAAACAGTATGATAATTACCTATGAATTATGAATGCACTTACAATACATTATGAATGCCGTTTTCATAGACTTGACTGGAGCTGAGAAATAATAGCTCCAGTTCATATTGAGATGGAATTGTTTTGCTCTAGCTGGGGAGCATACTTTTATTCCTCCTACTATTTCATTCACTCCTCCCTGTTCCTCCACCTCCTCCACCTCCTCCTCCTCCACCTCCTCCTCCTCCTCCACCTCCTCAATGCCATCCTCCTGCCCATCCTAGTCTTCCTCCCTCCACTGAAATGTTGTTTTACCGTAATTATGGTAACGAGGCTCTCCACCTCCAATATTAAACTCCTAATGTGCGAAAATGCCCGAAAGAGAATTAACATCCTCTCTCTCTCTTTTCATTTTCTTATCTCTCGCTCTCTCTCTCCATTTTCCTCCCTCTTTCTCTCTCTCTCTCTTTCTTTCTTTCTTGGCCGCATGTTTAGTGCGAGTCCATTTAAAACAAACTAATCAACACTAGGCCTGACTGCTTTCGGGTCTGAGAGGAGAAGCGCTTACGAGACGGAGGAAGTAACAGAACTGAGAGCAAGTGAAGGAAGGGCAGACATTTATTTTTTCACAGGAGCCAACAACACCCACTTAGACTCCATCAACTCCAGCAAACCAGCAGATAGATAGATGAGGATATAAACTGAACCTCCCCCCTCCCTCCCCCGCCATTTTGGAGGTTGCAGAGACCTGAGAGCTTTTGAGGTTTTCCCATTTTACTCTGGACGTCAGAAAGTCCTCTTTCAATAGGAGATCGACATTTCCCCATCCTCGGTATCTTAATCTCTAGAAGCTGGAGAGAAGAGAGAAGAAAAGAGGGGTATATAGAGAGACGGTAGGAGAGAGAGAGAGAGAGAGAGAGAGAGAGAGAGCGCGCGGCCGGAGTTCACACCCAAATCACATCTCCCGAGTCTGATTAGGAAGTGTGTGTGTGTGTGTGTGTATGTCCACACGTAGGAATGTCTTATAGCCCTGAGGTTGTTGAAATATACTGTACGTTCAGGGTGTGAATCTCTCATGTAAAAGACGATACGATTTGCATCTAGATGGGCACGATCCGATACAAGAAAAGATACATGTTTATAAAAAACGATTCAGTACGATTCGATGCGATGCGATTTGATGCAATTCGATGCAGTTCAAGAATGGAAAGCATTCTGAAAGATTTTTTATAATTTGCTCAAGGTGCACATCATTTTATATTATCAATTATCATGGTCACGGTTGTCAATTAGGCAACAACATGTGTGAATATGATTATCTAAACTGAGGTTTGTTTCATATACTGTATTGAAATGAAAAAAGAATAGTCTACATTTCAGTCAAGCACAGCAGCCAAATACAACATAAAAATACATTTTTATAGACTTTACAGATTTTATAGAGTTATATCTGATTGTTTTCATGGAGCTGTAGCCTTGTTGAGGTAAGACAATACCGAAATAAAATAAAACAGTGCTTAAGACACTCTTGGCCTTTTCTCATATAGGCCTAGCCTACCCTACAAGAATAAAATAGGCCTACAAATCAATGAACTCTCTGGGCTTATTTTGTTCCAACAGTAGACCTAATGCAGAAACCTAAAATGCCACAAGTCTGAGTGAATATGAACAAAATCATTGGCTAATAATTTATGCATCGTTTTAGCAGCAAGGGCCAAATTATTATTTAACATTAAGGAAATCCCTTCATCAAAGGTAAGGCTACTCTACAGACTATCGTTGCTGTTTAGGAATGCTATAAGTGCTTAATTTCGCGCTGGATTTCGAAAAACAAAAGCCGACCTAGTGCAAGTTGTCACATGGTTAAGTTGCAATAGATGTATGGGTAATGTCATTTGACAACTTTGGGCAATGAATGTAACCAAAAACGAACTGCATTACCCACAATTACGTACCATGTATAGTTTCAAAACCGGAAGTGGGATGAACGCGCTGCTTGGAACGTAAATGAGTCTGAGCGAACAGAAAAGGTTGTGCACCGATCCATAACAAGTAAATCGATATAACGACCGGTTCATTTCAGTTTTTTTCCGATACGGGCTTCACGTATCGATGTAGCCGTATCTTACACGTTAAAAACGGATACCGATACGTATCGGTTAATCTTTACACCCCTACTGTACGTCATTCATATTAGAGCTCGTACTGTTGCTGAACAAAAAGCTTCATCCCCAGATCCAGGATCAGTTCAAAGTATTTAAGATCCTATAAACACACACACACAGCTGGCCTTGGATCAGCCACCTCTCTCTGCCGCAGTACTGATGTGACCCAGGTCCTGATATGACTCAGAGAGTGAACCAAGCCGCAAGATTTGGGATTGAGTTATGAATGAATTAAATGAGCCCCGAAATAAACTGAATCCAATTGAATTGAAGGCAGTCCTGGAGAAAGGACGGCACTTTGAGTTGACTGAGAGCTGAGCGAGTTAAGCCAACTGAATCAAATAAATTTAACTGCATCTTTTTTTTTTTGAAATTCACTGACAGGACTGCACTAGCTGAACTGAGATGATTCATTGACTTGCTTCTGCTTCTGTCTCATGGGCATCATCTGCGCATACGCATGTACAAGGAATTACACACACACACACACACACACACACACAGGGCTGTCAGAGGAAGGTGTACTCACACACATGCAAAGGCAAAAGTGTCAGCAATGCACACACATGTACACATACACGCACATGCACACAGCAGTAAGAGGAAGATTTCTTCATTCTCTATAGGCACAGGTATAGCCAGTAAATGCAGAAAGTTATACTGGTTAATATTTCAACATCTATCCAACATGGTGGCTATAAAAACAGCACAATATATTCCGACACTGGCTGCGCAAATGCATAAGCCTGTTTCCTCTTCATTTCATGATGACTCTGAATAGATCACATTTGGCTTCAAATGGCTGTTTTATGTACAGCTTCTTGAGTATGTACTTTAACTGACATGTTGTTTGGCTGTGAGAGTGGTCCGTTAATGGTCATGCTGTCCCTGTTGGCGAGACCTCCTCCGTCACCCATCAGCTCCTCCAGTCTCATTACTGTCACTAAGGTGATCATGTATTGTCATGCCAACCAGCGTCCCCCACCCTCGCCCCCAAAATGGAACAAGCGCTGACAGGGGACGTCCTTCAGACGAGTCCGCCGCCCGTCACACCCATGCAGCCGGAAAAAAAGAAAAAAAAAAACTTTAAAAAGAGACAAGTTCACCCTGGAGCAGTTTTAAACTTCAGCTCCTCGCTCAAGGGCATGATCAATAGTCTCAGCCCACAGGCTTAACAAGGAGGGTGTGTGTGCGTGTGTGTGTATAGGGTGTTGAGGGTACAAGCAAACGAGTCTCATCCTCAAATTAAAGCACATGAAAGCTGCCTCTGTACTTGGACAGAGCCTCAAAGCCGCGGGCCAGTGGGAAGTGGACATGTGGCGGCGGCACCGTCCAATCAGACGAGACACACGTGAGCGATGAAAGCACCACAGAAGGATGTTTTGTCACATACATATCAGCAAAAGTGGATTGGTCTCAGTTATAGCGTTACAAACAGGGCAGTCCACAAACTTTTCTTTGGGCTTCTAGTAGGCCCTCCCTAACAGACAGTTCAAATATTACTTATAGAGAGTTATATGAGGAGAAAAACCTTAAAGAAAACGTTAACTTCTAGCTAACGTTTGATGATAACATTATGAGACTAGTGAAAAAAATATACATGACAGTGTGCAATGCTGTTGTACACTGTTTAACGGATGCACTTACAGGGTTAATCTACTCTTGCCGTGGCTTAGCTGTCCGATGGGCAAAGTCACGTTGTCTTTTATCCAGAGTCGTCTATTTTACTTGCAAATAGAAGTTACAAGAAAATTATTGCTTAGGGAGGCTTAGGGAGTAGTACACAAAAGACCTAAAACATCTGACACGATTTTGGGATTTGTTTAACAAAGCAGCAATTTATTATTCATAGTAATGCTTCTCCGTGGAGAGAGACCATCTCTCTTCCCATCTCTGGCCAAAGGTAAACTTCCTATGAGTCAGGAGAATGTGACTGCTTCATTGCTGGTCTGACGCCAGCAGAGAAGAAAACTTTACTGAAGGGCCATCTGAGGCCATCGCTGATGACCACATGTCAGAACAGAGCAGATCAGGAGGGTGGGACACGTCCAGTCGAGGAGGCTGTGGGGGCCCTACACTCAGACTCTGCACCAGGACATTATCCAAAGCTCACGGAGGAATCTGTAGATGAAAATGAGATTTGACATTGTAGATGTCAAAGCTAATCTTCACTCATCCACTCATCATACTCTGACTCCAAACTCAATTCTAAACTGGCACCATTGGAGCTATTGAGTGAAAATGATGGATGTTTTTTTTTTTTTTTTGAAATAATATGATTTTTCTTGGCAATGAGTCACGCCATGTTGTTATTGACAAGCCATCAAAAGTGGAATTCCTTAGGTGTTATTCTGACATCTGTAAATAACTGCAAAAATGTGTAGACGAAAAACAACTCGCGGCCCTCGACTAGTTTGGGTGTTGAGATGAGATCTGGCTATAGTGTAGAATATACTGTGCTTGGCAAACTTGGGGCAGTCTCAATGCGGACACTGGCTTTGGCACTGCTCTCCACAGACCAACCCATGTGACTTTTTCTCTCTGTCTCCCTCAACTCCATCCCCCCTTTCTCTGTGTCTAGCCAGCATCCCCAGCCAGCTCGGTTTGAACTCATCCCCATCTCATATCTGACCGCAACTTCACCCGGCACAGTTCGACTCGCCCCATCGTCTCCGGAATCACAAATTCCAAAGGTCACAGCGGGTGCTGGCCAGTATCTGTGACCGTCATAGCATATCTGACCTCTGGCAGAGCTACACTGAAGTGCAAGAGTGTGTGTGTGTGTGTGTGTCTGTGTGTGCGTGCGTGGTGTGTGTGTGTTGTGTGTGTGTCTGCGCTGAAGGGGGTAACAAGAAGACAAAACAGGAAGCCCTTGCCTCGCTCAAAGACTGTGACAGAGGCAGACAAAAGCGGGAGATGGACCAAGAGAACAGACAGGAGAAAGAGAGAGAGAGATAGAGAGAGAGAGACAGTGAGAGAGAGAGAGAGAGAGAGAGAGAGAGAGAGAGAGAGAGAGAGAGCAGGCAAGAGAGAGAGAGGCATACACAGACAGGCGTATTAACAGCTATCAGGAGGCTTTTACTGGATTAGGTAACGGAACACTGCCACACACAGTGATCTGATGCCTGTTCAAACCAATCAGACACATTTTGTTGTTGTTGTTGTGGGTTAGTCATTACTGTAATCGGTTGGTGTTTCGGCGTCATAGCGACAAGAAGCGCTGGCTTGCAGCAGGCGTGAGGCGAGTGCCGTGAGTAGTTTAGATGGCAGCGCTGCGGTGAAGGGGGCTCTGGAAAGCTGCCCTGTGGCATCCTCTGGCACTGAGCTGGCATTGGAGTTAATTAGGTGACACTTCAGATGAATGCCCGCCTCAGAGTGCGTTATCTGCACACTGGTAATGCCCCTCATTATCTTCACACCCCCCCCCCCCCCCCCCCCCCCCCCTCCCCCAAAGGGCCACATCTCTGCCTCTCACATACAGTATGGACCCTTTCAAGAGAGTTCCATTATCAGCATCATAGTTGGCCCCACAAGACTTCCTTTTTAACATTCCATATGTTATCTTAATGCAGAGGAAGTAGATTGGGGCCCAAATAGAATGTTCAAGCATTGTTTTTGTTTACCTTGTTGAAAGGGTCTATAGACCCTTTCCACAATAAAAACAAAAACAATGCTTGAACGTTCTATTTGTTCTACTTCTACTTCCTCTGCATTAAGATAACATATGGAATGTTAAAACGGAAGCCTTGTGGGGCCAACTATGATGCTGATAATGGAACTCTCTTGAAAGGGTCTATAGATGGATAACAGAGAAAACAAAGTCCATACACAGACAATGGGTGAAGAGTGAGAGTGTGAGAGACAGGCCTGTATAGATCTTACTGTGTATACTGCATGTGATGCTCAGCTTCTCTGCTTTCTTCTCTGTATTTTGCTTTTCTCTGTTGAACATCACTTGCTTTTGAAAACATAAACTAATCTACTACTTTGTCATGTCGAATGTGGCTCATTTGAAATTGGAAATGAACTGATTAAGATAAATGTTAAAAAGACAAGAGAGCTTCAAAGAAACAAGCGTGGTTGTGGGCTGAGTGGCTCCAGGCTTTTCCCTTTTTGCAGTACTGGGTGCTACCAGTACGCCTGCACTCATGAAAGCCAGGATGAGTTATGAAATGCCCTTTTCTATTTACTGATGTGCAACCTCATGAATCCATTCATGGGCAAAACTGCTAATTCTGCCTAGAGTGTGTGGAGCAGAGATTTGCACTGCTCTAAATGGGCCCGTAATGAGGTTTTGGCTGCAGACGCACTTCACCATTAGGACTTTAAAGCCTTCCCATGGTGCCTACTGCCATTGCATCATTGATGGATGTGTTCTCTCGCTCTCTCTGTCTCTCTCTAGCTCTCTCTCACACACTCACACACAAACACACCCGTGTGCACACACACACACACACACACACACAAACACAAACCCACGTGCACACACACACACACACACAAGCACACACACAAGCACACACGCGCACACACACTTGCATTCACATACACATACTCAGCCTGAATTTATGTCCATTCATGCTTATTCTTGCATTTTCACAGCTTTTAGGAAAGCAGTAACTGAGAGCTAATTTGCATCCTCCAGCCTGCTAAGCCTCTCTGCTAAGTGCATCAGTGAGTGGCTGAATCAGTAAAAAGCATTACGGATCAACAAATATGCTAAAACTCACAGAAATATACAGCCATTGATAACTGAATGTGCACAAGATAAACAATGCAATGTATGTGGTTATAACCTAGACAACATGACAATTATAGTGGCAGAATGAGTGTTTTTGCACCAGACTCAAAAAACAACACACAAACCTCTATAAACTAGATGTACCGCAGAGCGGTACAAAATATGACCGCCGCCCAGTCCAGCACATTTTTTCACCAAAAAGAAATCACGCTGAAAGGCCTATATGATTCTAAATGTCTCACTAAATTGCATTATCCACACTCAATTCTCACTGGTATCTGCTAGACAACAAGTACCAAAACATGATTAGTTCATAGATTTCACATGTAAAATTCATTTTATACAACCCCACCTCCATCTTGCCTGTTTATAATTCTGAGAAATTCTTGATTGTTTGTGTTATGTTTATGTTATGTGTGTGTGTGTGTGTGTGTGTGTGTGTGTGTGTGTGTGTGTGTGTGTGTGTGTGTGCTTGTGTTTGTGCCTGTGACATTACTGTGAATGTATGTGTGTGTGTGTGTGTATCTGTTTGTGCACATGTGTGCACATGAAATGGGTTAACATGACCCCTGGAGGCAAACATACGGAAAAAAATGGTCATCCTAGGCCCTACAGTTCTCAAGATATTCACAGAGAACTGTGTCTGCCCTACCCTCCTTTCGGGGGGTCCAGTCCAAAACGAAAAATGACGGTTCCATGCTATCCATGTGGGGGTACATGCCCACCAAGTTTCGTGTACCCCGGTCTTTCAGTGTCCCGGGAATCCTTGTTGGTGTACGTCACTAAATGTACACATAAATTATTTTATTGTAAGGCCCCCATGAACGAAAGTACACAATACTTGGCATGCATTCGGAGGGTGTCATAATGATCCTACACTTTTAATTTCGTGCAGTTTTGACCTTGTCAGCCAGAGATATTGTGATGAAAACACCAAATTTTTTGCTTTTTAATTTTTAACTAGGTGGCGCTATACATGAAATAAGTGGTAATGGGATGGGTTGACATGCCCCCTTAAGACCAACATACATAAAAAAGATGGACCTCCTAGGCCCTACGGTTCTCGAGATATTCACAGAAAACTGTCTCCGGCCACCTACAGGCCAGTTGGTGTATAGTAACATAAATTAATTTATTGTGTGGCCCCCCATGAACGGAATTCCACAAAACTTGGCGTGCATACAGAGGGTGTCATAATGATCATACACTTCCAATTTCGTGCAGTTTTGACTATGTTAGGTCACAGATACCTTCAATTACAACACCTCATTTTTACTTTTTTGTGTTTAACTAGGTGGCGCTATACATGAAATGAGTGGTTATGGAATGGGTTGACATGGCCCCTTGAGATCAACATACAAAAAAAAGAATGGTCCTCCTAAACCCCACGGTTTTCGAGATATTCACAGAAAACTGTGTCTGCCCTACCCTCCTTTCGGGGGGTCCAGTCAAGCGGGGGGGGTTACAGATCAAAACGAAAAACGATGGTTCCATGCTATCCATGTGGGGTTACATGCCCACCAAGTTTTGTGTACCCCGGTCTTTCAGTGTCCTGGGACTCATTGACGGAAATTTGGGCATGCGAAAAAGAAAAAAAAAAAAAAAAAAAAAAATCTGACTAAACCTATATGACCGCCGCTTCGCTGCGCGGCAGTCATAATAACAGCTATAATCTTAAACACACATACACACACACACACACACACACACACACACACACACACACACACACACACACACACTTCTCTGCAACAACCACAGGGAGACACTAGCTGATCAAACCTGAGCACCTCAAACATGACCTAAAAAGGACCCTGCGTGTGTGAAAGAGTCCCTTTGTAATTAGACACTGATGGTGACTCGGACCGTGCGAGGAAGGCCCCTTAGGGGGGTCTGGACTGTGGGCTCTGGCTGTGGGTCTGAGGGGCATGTGGGAGAAGGACAAGAGAAGGAGACACTTGTCATTCTTCAGCATCAGACGAGGAGGGGGCTCTGTGGTCAAGGGGCTCTGTGGTCAAGGGGCTCTGCACGACTGATTGGACAAGTGTGGGGGTAGGAGAAAGTAGAGTGGGAAAGAGCAGGAGAGAAAGAGAAGGAGAAAGAAATAAAGAATGAAGGAGAGAACGAGAGAGAGAAAGAATGCGTGTAAGTGTACAGTATGCATGTAGGACTGTGTGTGTATGTGTGTCTGTGTGCGATAGAGAATGAGTGTGTGTGTGTGTGTGTATCTGTTTGTCTGTCTGTACGTGTATGTTGTATGTGTGTAGGATGGGTGTGGTGGTCAGGAAGTGCCCTCCATCATTTCATAAATGCTAAACAAACATGTCCAATGCACTCTCCATAGCACTGTTTGTACAGATGGAGCCTCCTTTTGCTAAATGACAGCCAGTCTGGCTTCTGTACACACACACACACACACACACACACACACACACACACACACACACACACACAACACACACACACACACACACAGACAGAGAGAGAGAGAGATCAAAAAAACACTCCCCTGCACACACAAAGGATGTATAACCATGCATATTTGGTTTCAAAGACAGACACACCCATGTGCAAAACAAATGCAGCTACCAATAATGGATGAAAAAGATATCTCGAGCCTCAAAAAGTCAAATAAACAGAAAGCTGAAATACCAGCTGACAGAAGTCGAGAAAGAAGAAACAGAACGACGAGACAGCAACAAAAAGATAAGACTGCTGTTGATGCTGCTGCCAACAACCAGGGCTAGAAAATGCATTATTTATATCATGAGGCTAGACGATGGCGTCCTCCATATAGGACTGCTGGTAAGTGCAGGAGACACGAGAGGGAAAAAAACGTCATTCCCTCACCTTGAGTTATCTCTCCCTCTCTATCACACTCGCACGTTCTTCCTTCCTTTCTTCCACGCTCTCTCTCTCTCCCTCCCTCTCTCTCGCTTGCTCGCTCCGTCGTCTCTCTGAATTATTCAGGTCTCGTTCACGGCACGTGAGCGCCAGGCTAAAAATAGAACAGGCTTCTAAAAACAGCAAAGGCGACGTCCCGAATTAGAGCAACACACTCGGTTATTTATGGGGTGCAGCGAAAAATAGCGACAGAGAGGGAGGAAAAAAGGAGAGGGGGGAAAACGAGGGGAGAATGAAAATTAGAGGAATGACAAAAAAAAAGAGAAAGCAAAGCATGGCGTGTGAAAGAAAGGGAGAGAGTGAAAGAGAGAGAGGGAGAGAGAAGGAAAGAGAGAGAGAGAGAGAGAGAGAGAGAGAGAAAGAGAGAGGGGGAGAGAGAGAGAGGGAAGGAGAGAGAGAGAGAAATAAAGAAAGAGAGAGTGTGTATTGGGGGGAGGGGGTATTGTCGATGTGGAGGCAGTTGGATTCTAAAGATGCTTTTAAGGGAAAGTCACCCAATCAAACGGTTGAGTAAGTGCTCCAGACAGGGCGCTCTCTGGGGAGAGGACGGCAGTCAGGGACGGGGGCCACAGCTGTGGCAGAGCACAGAGGAACCACATGGCGCCAGGCCACACTGTCTGCCCAAACTACAGAGCGCGCACACACATAGCATACCCAAACATTGACTCAAACCCACAATGCACTGTCCACTATCACACATGCAAGTGCACAAACACATACATGAATGCACACACGCACGCACGCACCTTACAGTGCCCAAACATTGACTCAAATACACCGCAAACAGTCCACTGCTTCATCCAGCACATAGTGGAACTAGAGTATATGATGCTGTTAGCATTTAGAATGATCTTAAGAGACAAAAATAGCTTGACTGTCTGGTGCTATAAGCCACACATCCAGTGTCAAATAGAGACCATTACTGTCCATGATCAGACAATCACTAATAACTCCGAAATGGAGATTCTCTCACATTTGTGCTGGTCATGTGATACCCCTCAGTGCTTTCGTCCAGCACCTTGGTTCCGGGTGCAGCACACTGGCTCGAATGCAGACCAGCTTCACTTGGCTTGAGCTGCAGCCAGATTAACTAAAGATGGCTGCCCAGGCAGATGCCTCTGGCACTTGCTTGGCTTGTTTATTTCTTTCTGCCTGTGTGCATCCATTTTGTTTGTTTGTTTGTTTGTTTGTCTGTATGTCTGTCCAAAGCGCCTGCTTAGATCTCAATTAATTAGGGGTCCACATGAAAGACAGATGAGAGCAGGTGAGGCTCCTCTGGTTTGGCACCAGACACACACACACACACACACACACACACACACACAGCCTCATTACAGCAAATTGCATTCGTTCAGCACTGGGGTTTTAATTAGCCCAAACAACAACAAAAGAGTGATTATGGGAGCGTGCAGATGTCACGAGCATGCCTGCAGCACCAATATGTGTGTGTGTGTGTGTGTGTGTGTGTGCACTCATGTGCATGTGTGAAGTTTGTGCTGGAACAGGTGGTCAATGCTGATCATCATCACCACCGCACCAGGACAGAGGAGGCATCCTCAGCTGTGTGTGTGTATGTGTGTGTCTTTGAGTCTGTGTGAGTGTGTGTGTGTGTGTGTGAGTGAGTTTGTGTGTGTATATGTGTGAGTGTGTGTGAGTCTTTGAGTCTGTGTGAGTGTGTGTGTGTGTTTGTGTGCGGGTTAATGTGCTGAGAGGAAACTTATTCAGCAGTGTGTACACCTTAGCTGGAGTGGGCAGGCTTGTCTCTTTCAGGGGATGTGTGTGTGCGCGTGTGCGTGTGTGTGTGTATCTCTGCATACATATCTTCATAGCTGCTTTTGTAGCACCTGTGGTTTGCCAAAGGATAGAATATCGCCTACCTAGACACCTCTCCTCTATTTCATGTATTCCCAAAATATACTCAAAACATCCAGCACACACCTCCTACACCAAGGGCTTACACTTAGAAGCTACCGTATAATATTAAATAGCAGAGTAGAGTTCTTGGTGTTGTAGCACAATATAAAAGTAGCATAATAGGGTGACATCCATTGTAGAACAACTAAGAAAAGCAAAAACAGACTTACACAATTGCACACGTGTGGGCTCAATATGTCTAATTATTCAATCAGTTCAGCTACAGGGCTGTTGTGTAGGAGCATGGCTCTGAGTCACATACGTATTGTGTAAGTATTGATTAGTAAATGAGATCTTTCACCACTGATCCAAAGCATGGATTAAATACCTCTGATTAGACCACAGGCTCTAAGTAGTCCATACAAGAGTATTTATTTCGCACAAATGCAAAGGACTTTTTTTCTGAATAAATAAACCACAATATGAAACACTTACACCCCTCAAACTAAAATGAATGTTGTCAGAGTAAAGAAAAGTATCTGCTCCCATTAGCCAAAGATCCAATCATTTAGCTGTTAGTAAGAAACAGTACCACAGGTTTGTCTGGCCACCCACTGAGTCTGATACCTTAGGGCCAGCCGTTGGCTTGTCTCCTCCACTTCCCACTCTAATGCCCTCCTGATGCCTCCTACTGCCCCCATCATCAGGCTGCTAGCAGCACCGCCAACTCTGCGCCTCTGACCCAAGGAGGGAGAAAATGACAGCTATGCTGCATTGCTATCTGACTGATATAAAGTTAAAGTTAAAGTTGACTGATATTTAGCAGACGCTTCCTATGCATCAAAGACCAGCAACAGCCACAATCAAACCTGGGTTGACGGATTGGAAGTCCTCGACGTTGCTGCAGCTCCACCACAAGACCAGATGAGTCTGTATAGATTTTTAAATCATGTTGAGTCAAATATTACATTTCAGTCTTTTATCAAGTATTTCATGGTCTTTATCCATTAAAACTTACCAGTAATTGATAGTAACATATTTGCTAACATCAACACATTCTTGATGTAAGTATGTAGCATTTGTCCTCCATATCAGTCTCTTCCTTGTTTCAGAGCCGACCTGTTGGTGTATCATCTGATGATAAGAGCTCATTAAATAGTGCAGGGTTGTTCTCTGCTGTATAAGTAGCCTGGCTAATGGCCCCACTGGACAGGGGTAATGTGCTGATTGACCGAGCGCTCAGTTTTCGCTGTGAGCCATGATTCACGACCTGAGCCAACCATCCCCTCCTGACCTCTGCCAATTATGGCCACAATATTGAGCAAAAACATCCACACATGCAATGTTTGGGTGGCCGAAGAGGACAGCGGCACAGTGGACCAGATGTGAGGTAAGATTTATACGGTATAACATCATTAAGAACTCCTCTGTACAGGCTCGATGGGGTTCCCATATCGACTCTGTTAAACCCAAAATCTCCTCATGCCCACAAGCATGTCTAGCGGCAAATTTCTTCTACCTTTCTACAATTATATTTTATTTATCTACTTAGCTGACGCTTTCATGAACAACGATTTGCAGCACAGATATGCATTTTCATCGGTATGTGTTCTCACTGTGTGTTGAACCCAAGAGCCTGGTGTTGTTAGCATTTTGCTTCAGCAGTGGCTGCATCAGAGAATACTAGTTCAGCCACAACAACATTAACTGAGCTGAAGGAACTGTTTTTATTAGTGTATCAACAACATTCATAGCACTTCGGAAGCAGTGGCTTTGAATAAAAAGCTGGAGTTTACATAAACTAATTATAGAATCCTTCCCAAAGGCAAGTTTTGACCAAAATATGCATGTCTTGGAAGATTTCATTTGCGCTGAGTACAAGAGGCAAACGTTTAGGTGCCTGTAGTTAGAAAAACAGAGCTAGGCAAAAGAGAGGTTTTATCCTTGCTTTGTGTTTCATCCTTGTTAAATTAGGCAAATCAATATTGTTAATCTTTTGCATATTATCGTGTGTTGGTGCTGATAGCACTATGCCTGTGCTGTTCTTTAAGCTAATGACTCCACTAACAAATGAAAGAAATTGCATAGAAATCATTAATATTTCTGATATTAAATAATGTGGCCAATGTGTTTCCGCATTTCAAATACCAACACAAGTCAACACAAGTATAATCACTCACAAAATCGCACTCACAGGCATTCGTGACTTGTGAAAATGCTTAGGCTGACACAACAAATAATGAGATTTTATAATGACAAATGACAAATAATGAATAAACTTATTTTCTGTTGCTGGTGACCTTTGCCATGATCCGTCATAAGAATATACAGCACGCCTGCTGAGCACCCTATACATCACATGGTCCATGTAAACACAACATGCTGCAATCAATTGAAATGTGGTTATGGACAATAAGCTACATACATGCTGATGATGGGCATCAATACAATGAACTGGATAATAGCTTGCTAAAGAAAATCAATTCTGGGAACAGAGACTTCAGAAGTCAGCCTATACCCGCAATGCAAAATGCGGCACGGCTTGGCTGATCTGTAGTCAGTGGCCATGGGGACTATACTCTCCCGTAAATCAAAAACCAGAGTGTGTTTAATGTACTCAGAGCAATTAAATAAGCCGTGTTTAGAAATACAGGCTGCAGTTTGCACCGTAAGAGAGAGATAATAAATCCCTGGGACGTAAATGATGGTTCGACCCAACACGAGGTAGAAGCGTTTACAGGAGCTCTGTTTGGAAAAGTCTGACGGAACACCCACTTACTGCTTTAGAGGCAATTTCATCCATATTATTTCTGCAGTGTATGTGTATGTGTGTGTGAGTGTGTGTGTGTGTGTGTGTGTGTGTGTGTGAGAGAGAGAGATAGATAGATAGAGAGAGATAGATAGATAGATAGATAGATAGATAGATAGATAGATAGATAGATAGAGAGAGAGAGAGAGAGAGAGAGAGAGAGAGAGAGAGAGAGAGAGAGAGAGAGAGAGAGAGAGAGGAAGGGAGATTAAGAACACTGGTGCAAGTGAGATAAACAAAGAGTCAGGGGGCTGGGGGATGCAGGGGAGAGGCAGCCAGAACAGAGGGAGGGCACAACAGAGAACATTTGCCTGCTGCAAAGTTTTTTGCCTGCTGTAAGTGCTTTTTGGTGTTCAGCAAGACTTTTGGTTTATTTTTCGTTGCTTTGGTGCTGTGCCACTCGCTGCCTACATCTCACGTTTTGAACTAGTCTCCTGTAGCTGCGACAAAATGGCTACGCTCTCTAGGATTAGAAAAATATATACATATATAGTTTGTATATGTTTCTCATGTTTATATCATATAAACATAAGAAACATAGAACTATTCAAAATAACAAACAGAAAACAGAGCTGCACGATAATCAGCTGCTTCCTAATTTTCCCATGATGCACCAAGTTTCCCCCACACCCTTAATGTGGCCTCCAGCTGCGCTCGCGGAACTAAATTACCCGCTGTGCTGTGCCGTTCGTCAGCGCGGCACGCCGACACCTCTGCGAAATGTCACCGTATCGAGTGCTAAAATAGCCAAACGCGCCAATCAATTCATTTGTGTTTGTTTATCTGATTTCGCCGCCCCTCGTTGGCTGCCGCTGTCGGCCACCTAATAAAGAAGGGAGCCGGGCCGAGCGCGCGAGGGGGCTAATGGCTGGGGAGATGGATGGCGCTCTCCGAGTGAACAAGCAAATGAACGAACGGGCGGAAACAAAAGTGGGCAAAACAAACAAACGCACAAGCGCCTGTTCTTCTCATTAAAGGGCCGCTGATATAGGCGAGAGGGGGGTGATGTGTCGCTCGTTCTCTGTGATGGAGAGATGAGATCAAGTGGCTAGCAGGAGGAGGATGGGATGAAGAATGGACAGATTAATGAGGTGAATGGGAGGAAGTGTGCTGAAAGTAGTGCTTTCCCACTACTCTCTTTCCTCATTCCTGTTTTTCCCTCACTTCTGTCTCTTCCTTTAACATTAGTTTTCTCACTCTGTTTCTCTCACTCCACATTATAAAACGCTGTTACTAAGAACGCCTAATGGCACCCCGCTAGTGGCCCAATTATCATTATCATGATTACACAATTAGGCATCACAGAAAAGCAATACTGCCCCGACCCTGCCAGACGCCAGTCGCTCTTAATCAAAAGTGACAGGGGCTCACAGGGTTGGACTGCAGCCCCCTCTGCTCCCAAACCACAGCTCAAACTCCCAACTTCACTCTCACTCAGACTCCGCCACTGCCTTCTATTGGACATTTCAGCCCACGGTCTGACCAGAGTCTGACCTGAAATACTCTTCCACCTGTTCTGGATTGGCACTGAACCTGAATCGGTCTCCTGAATAGCAATGGACAGAGCTGCCTCTACCTCTCTTCTGGACAATTACAGAACTGAACAGCGTAACACTTTACTTGGATAGTCCACCTACACAAACTTTAAAGATTTGTTGAAAGGTTTGTTGAAATTCAAGTTTAGTATTAAGAATTGCTGGACAGTAACTGATCATCACCTTTACCAAACCAAACCAAACCCATAACCCTAAACTTATGCTACTTTCGAGATGTCTCGTAAATCCGCCGTCCGAGTTGGAAAGTGTAAATTACCCAGCTTTCTTGCGGCATTTTGGGCAGGCACGCCCACTTTACCTCGGAGTACTTGAGGGTACCCCGAGGTGGACGTACGACCTTACAACAAACATGGCTGCGCCCATAGTTGAGATGAGATGACATGTATTTTTTTGCATATGTACTGTGTTGGTCATGTTAATGTTGATGTAATGCTCTTACACACTAGATTACATTGCTGCTTCAATCTGGTCACCAATTCATGCATTGCACGGTCTTGCTGTGCCTGCAATACAATGTAACAATTTGTTTTCCAGCCGTTTAGCTAGAGGCTACATGTAGCACAAAACAATAACAATGACTAGCCTCCTGCTAATGCCCCTCGTGGCTCGAGAGAAAGGCGTTCCTAAAGCCACTCATGTTACATGTTGTACGGGTGAGTGTACGATGATTTACGAGACATCTCGAAAGCAGCATTAACCATAAAGTGTTGTGTGTAAACAGATTACAATGTTTACAATCTGAGCACCAGTAGTCAATGACACCATTAAGTGTGAACTCTCAAATCTAATTCACTGACCTAAAGTGCCCTTACCCCTATTCTGAACAAGCAACTCTACACTGCATGCTTGCCTTGTGTGCGTGTGTGTGTGTGTGTGTGCAGAATTCTATTCGCCCTGCAGTGACCTTTAACTCGGCTCTGTCCCTGGGGGTGCACACCCTAAAGGCAGATTAACGACACCATCCCTCAACAGTCACACCGCGCTGAGTACGGGCATCCGTCAATGACGGGCTTGGTTAAGCCCAAACCTCCGATGAAAATGAAAAGAGCTTGCGGGTGAAAAAAAAAAAAAACAGCACAGGAAATCTCCAAGCTTTTGAGACACAAGGGAAAAAAGTGGAAAAAAAGGAAAAAGAGAAAAAAAAAGGGGGAAAAAAAGAAAATCTTTTGATCCGGTCGCGACTCCGGACAGTGTTGGGAGCCCCATCTGCATCTGGCTGGTGCCGGTAATGAGATAGCTTTGCAGTGTAACGGACCCTGCCCATCTACTGAGGAGGCTGAGGGGATGAGCATATGCTCTAGCGACGGAGTCTAGTGGCGAGCGGAGCGGGCGAGAGCACACGAGAGCGAGGGAGCGTGCAGGAGGAGACACGGCTCAGACACGGCGCGTGATTCCGTCAGTGGAGCGAGGAGCCGAGAGCACAGAGTTGACGCGCGATTGGCTCCCTGATTTCTTTACGGGAGCGGTGATGGTGATGTGTGGCGCCTGTTGCAAATCCACCAGCACAAATTTCACAATTTTCTATCTGTTTTTATGACTTGTTGGTCACGATTCAAACAACTCACGATGACTACTTGGAGCTAAGTTTCTTACGTCAAGACCAAACTTTTCTTTATGGCCCATTACAGGGCTGTCACCGCAGGATTTGTATGAGGGGGCATATGCAAGTCCACAGGTCTGCCAGCATTCGCAATGATAGCTCCTCAAAACCATCGTAAAGCAGGACTGCATTTCCCTAAGGCATTGTTGTACCACCACCAAAAAGTCTGTCTCTATCATTCAGTGAGGATCACAGCTCTTTGGGGAGGTAGCTGCAGGACCATGTCTGCTCACGTCTCGCTCTCTCTCACCACCTGAGTGCAGGTGACAAGGCTCCTCATCTGCGGTGAGGCTGCAGGAGGAGAGCAAGGGGCTCATGATGCGACTGACTCAGACGTGCTTGCCCCATGAGCAAAAAGAAATCAGTTGCCGTGGTGACCGGCTGCCATAAGAAACCACTGCACATTTTGGGGTGATGGGGGTGGGGTGGGTTACTCTCTCTCTCTCTCTCTCTCTTTCTCTCACACACACACACACACACACACACACACACACACAAACACCCAAGCATGAGCATGAATCCAGTCCCCCACTCATAAGCACATGGACTGAGGCACTAGAGGGAGAGGCAATTCATCACTCATTAATCATTAATATAAACAAAACTATGTGGAGTGTGTGTGTGTGTTTGTGTATGTGTGTGTGTGTGTGTGAGAGAGAGGGATGAAAGAGAAAGAAAGAGGGAGAGAAAGGAAGATTGAAGGTAACACTTATTTATGGTTCCCCCGAGGAAGCACTTTCTCAACATTATTTCTCCTGTAATGTGCTGGTCTATGGCCCATTAGCACGCTACAAAACGTTGCTGATGTGCAGGTTATATGAGGATGAAAGTGATTGATGGGACCACCCATCCCTTCCTCCCCCATCCATACACCCACCCACCCACCCACCCACGCACACCCTCTCCAACTGTTACACTTTCTCTCTCTCTCTCTCCCCGCATCCCCCACAGCCTCTGCACACCAACGCAACAGTCCGCTCGACATGCCTTACAGTAATGGTTCCCCACAAGTAATTGAATTTCACCACCTGGAGTGTGGACGGTGTCTCAATCAATCTGGCCGGACAGGCGTAACAGCAGCGGCGTATTTGTTTCGGCTGCTGCTGCTGGACGATTCCTATTAGGGGATAATGGAGGCCCCCACGCTGTGGAAGACGGCGAGAATTTCTTTTAGCCCAAGAGAGGTGCAGTCTGTCTGGGTATTTTTTTTTCCCTCTTTTGCAGAGGATGGCCCTTCACCTCCCGGCTCACACACACACCTACACGCACACACACACACACCCTGTGACCCACTGGCTGTAGTGAACTGATTTCTTCTCTGCTGTGTGGGCAGAGAGTATAATGTGGGTGGGAAAAGTGACATTTTGCCGTCTTCTGGACATGACGGGACTAATGCCACAAGCTTGCTGGAATAGATTTCGGGCGGTCAAATTCGGTTTCGGGCGAATTCGGGCCGGTCAAAGGTTTAAGTGGACGTGTGCTGTGATGAGCCAGAAATTTTTCTTACTGGGAAGAATGAAAAATAGCAGCATCTCTAATTCTCTCATGAAAACAGCAGCATCTCTAAAAATGGATTCACTTATCAATTTGCCTCCCCCACCCCTTATTCATATTTGTGTGGCGGAGCTTAAGCAGGTAATTAGGAATGTGAAACTGCCCCCACTAATGCTCCCTCACACACACACACACACACACACACACACACACACACACACACACAGCCCTTATTCCTCTGTGAGGCCTGGGTGAGTGGCACGGGTCCTCATTACCTCTTAGGGAGCAGTCGCTCAGACTCCTGGGGCTAGAGGAGGTAAACAGTCTTTAGCCGGCTCACTCCCACCCCACACACACCAGCTTTAGACCCCTGTGGTGTGTTATGAATCCTTATTAGGGCACTAGTACACACTTAGCTTTCTGAGCACCCTTATTAAGGTAGAAGTACACATCAGGATGGCTACAAGTTGCGGTGTGTAAAACAGATACCTACTGGATAGTGGATACTGGAACATGTGTTTGAGTCGATCAGTGACCAGTGTGGCAGTGACCAGTAAAGTTATGGTTGGTGAGACTGTAACCACTGGAGTTTTTACCAGTTCTGTGATTGTTGTGAGAGTGATTAGTCCAGTTATGATTGGTATACTGTATCTGTGACAAGTGTGTTTAGCAGACAAGTGTGCTATCTGAATAGTATAGTAGACATGGGAGAAGGCTATAGACCTTTTTAACTGCATGAACAAACATGTACATGCAGGTTCCTAAGGCATGTCCAGTGGCACAGGAACCAACATTGAGCTAATAGTAACTTTGGGATGAACAAAAATGTTTTTAAAGTTTTAAAGTTGACATTTTGTAGATTAGAGTATTACAGTAAAGTCCGATTCATTTTCATTTCAAAGTATCTGTGCTGGTTTTGAAGGTTTCAACTGGAAACACTCTCAGAACAGATTAAAAGGGTCTAAAGCCCGCGGGACCCTCTATGAGGAGCCCGCAGCGCACCTTCTAAGAATAGCCAACAAGTCGCCTGCAGATGACGTCATGCTCTAAAAACATCCTCCATTGTGAAATTTGTAATAGATATTTAAAGGGGACATACAGTAGAATAGATGAGTATTGTACAAGGATACAAGGATACAAGGATACAAGGAAGTTTATTGTCACATGCATATAGTTACTGGAAGTAAGAAATGCAGTGAAATTATGTCTGGTGTCAGCCTATTTGTGCATTAATGGGGGGGGGGGGGGGGGGGGGGGGGGGTAAAAAGTGCAGTAGAAGAGGGGTTTAGTAGATTAAGTGGCAAGGGCTGCATAAAAAAAGGTGGGGGAGGATTGGGATTGGGTGGGGGGCACCAACAAGGAGCACCCAAGAGCAACAGGGGCAAGGAAAAACTCCCTTACCAAGGAAGAAACCTTGGGCAGATCCACGGCTCAAGGGGCTAACCCAACTGCCAGGGGTCTTGGTGTGTGTGTTGGGGGGATGACAGGGGAGATGGGATAGTGTGCTGTGTATGTGGGGAGAGGGCAGTGTGCAATATGTGTGTTGGAGAAGCTTCCTCATGAGACAATGTGCTGTGTATTGGGGGGGGGGGGGGGGCAGTGTGCTGTAAGTATGTTGGGGATGTGTGTTGGAGAAGCTTCCTGATGAAATAATGTGCTGTGTATGTAGGGGGGGGGGGCAGGGACTTACTATTGCAAGCAGAGTACTGTATGTAATGTATGTGAGTGATGACAGTGAAGATGTGTGTGTGGGCGGGAGGGGAGTGGGGCAGTGACTGTGTGTGTGTGTGTGTGTAGTGTGTAGGTGGGTAGGTGGGGGCAGTGTGCTGTAAGTATGTAGAGGATGTGTGTTGGAGAAGATCCTGAAGACAATGTGCTGTGTATGTGGGGGGGGGGGGGGGGGCAGTGTGCAGCAAGTATGTAGAGGAGGCTTACTGTAGCAAGCAGTGTGCTGTATGTATGTGAAGTGATGACAGTGATGATGTAAGTGTGTGTGTTGGGGGGGGGGGGGGGGGGGGGTCAGGGACTTACTATTGCAAGCAGAGTACTGTATGTAATGTATGTGAGTGATGACAGTGAAGATGTGTGTGTGGGCGGGAGTGGAGCAGTGACTGTGTGTGTGTGTGTGTGGGTAGGTGGGGGCAGTGTGCTGTAAGTATGTAGAGGATGTGTGTTGGAGAAGATCCTGAAGACAATGTGCTGTGTATGTGGGGGGGGGGGGGGGGGGGCAGTGTGCAGCAAGTATGTAGAGGAGTGCTGTATGTATGTGAAGTGATGACAGTGATGATGTAAGTGTGTGTGTTGGGGATGGGGGTGGGGTGGGGGGTGGGGGGGCAGAAAGGCTAGGCAATCAAGGACATGGGTAGATGGAGGAGAAATCAAAAATAATAAATAAAAAGTGTGCAAAAGTTGGAGAAAGTCAGATATGTGTGTGTGTGTGTGTGTGTGTGTGTGTGTGTGTGTGTGTGTGTTTTGACGTGTGATGAAATAAGAAAATAAATAAAAGGTCTGTAGCATATGGAGAGGGATGTAAAAGTGCTAAAAGTCTTGTAGGTGTGTGTGGGTGTGTGTGTGTGTGTGTGTGGGGGGGGGGGGGGGTCATGAGTGCTGAGGAGTGAATGAGTGCAAAGTCAGTATAGTGTGAGTTCAGAGTTGGGAAATGTTTGAGAGTGCTGAGGAGTGAATGTGTGCAAAGTCAGTATAGTGTGAGTTCAGAGTTCGGATGGCCTGGGGATAAAAACTTCTCCTGAGTCTCTCAGTTCTGGCTTTGTGACTACATAGGCGTCTTCTTGATTTCAGCGGTAGGAATAATCCATTGTTAGGATGAGAAGAGTCCTTCAGAATCTTTTGGGCTCTTAGGAGTACTCTTCTGGAATAGATATCTTGTAGAGCAGGGAGTTGAGTTCTTATAGTACGTTCAGCTGAGCGCACTACTCTCTGCAGAGTACTACAATCTCTAACTGTGGAGTTCCCATACCAGGTGATGATGCTACCAGTTAGAACACTCTCAACCGCTGAAGTGTAGAAGGCCTTCATGATGGATGTAGAAACTTTGAATTTCCTTAGCTGACGAAGGAAGTAGAGTCGTTGTCTGGACTTCTTCAGAACATATTGAGTGTTAACAGTCCATGTTAAGTCTTCAGTAATGTGGACACCAAGGTATTTAAAACTTGTGACTCTCTCTACAGGTTGCCCGCTGATCATTAGTGGGGTGTAACTGTAGATCTGCTGCTGCCTTCTGTAATCCACTACCATTTCCTTGGTTTTATTGATATTCAGTGTCAAGCTGTTAGATTGACACCACTGTGCCACCTCATCAACCTGATCCAAGTAGAACTGTTCATTGTTGTTACTAATCAGGCCCAAGATCACTGTGTCATCTGCAAACTTGATGATGGAGGTATGACTACTGTTGGCTTTGCAGTCATGTGTGTAGATGTTGTACAGCAGTGGACTCAAAACACAGCCTTGGGGAGCACCAGTGCTGATGGTTAATGAGTCAGATGTCAGACCCCCCACTCTAACCACTTGTGAACGGTTGGTGAGGAAGTCAAATATCCAGTGACACAGGGTGGTGTTCAGTCCTAAGGCCTTCATCTTTGTGACCAAGGTGAGAGGTACTATCGTGTTGAATGCTGAACTAAAGTCAATGAACAGCATCCTCACATAATTCCCGTTCCCCTCCTCCAGGTGAGTTAAGGTGGTGTGCATGAGGTTTGAGATTTGAGATGAGGTTTGTACTGTGTTCTCTGATGTTAAAATAGTATATATTCAATTTTGATTTATCAAAAATAAACTAAATTGCAATTTCACAAACCCAATTAAAACCTTATATTTAGGCTAGGTATTGAAATGGTACTTTTGACTAAATGGTGCCCTCTTTGGCAACCACAATTGAACTACAATTGCTTTGTGATATTTGACATCACATGTAGGCTTTGTTCTAATTCGCCCATGTTTTAGTGGCTATTACTAAGTTCAAGATTTTCATGTGAAGGAGGGCACAACCCATGTCTCATGTTCATGATGGCTCTTTGGTTATACACAACCTCTCCTAATTCATCAAAACCAAGGCAAAAATAGTTTCCATTCTATGTCTCCTTTAATTGTAGACCAGACCAATTTAGAATTTATGTAGCCATACATTTGTAACATTAACTTGATATTGGTGATACCTTAAAAATTGTGGCTGGGTTAAATTTTAGCCTTTAAAGAACAAGAATGGAAGCGGATCGCAAACACGCTGCTCGCACGCATAGACAGTAATAGGAAAAACAAGCTTGCTTGTCTGGTGTAGCCAATGGAAGCATATCTTTGTGGAAGTTCTGTGCCCATTCCGTTTTTGTTCAAGGACTGAAAAACACAGGCCTTTTCTCCTCTGTACTGCCTGGTGTATTTATACTGCTGTAATATTGTGGCATGCAGGTCATTAACCCATTCGCGCTGGATGCTGCATGACGCAACATTGACCCTCCCGCTGGATGCTGCGTAGCGCAACATTGACCCTCCCGCTGGATGCTGCGTAGCGCAGCATGCTTTTTATTTCATGTTTTTAGGTGCTACAGAGGCTTAGATATTACATTTTGGTAGACGTTGACAATTTTTAGTATGTTTTCAGAAAACCCTCAGGAAATAAGGTTATTTAGTCTAGAATGCCATAGGATTCTATAGGCGTTTTTAGCAGGCATTTTAGGAGTAAATGGGTTAAATAGGTCTGTGCCCCATCTTTCTTTGTCAGATCATGGAGAGATTTCAGATAGACATTAACTGTAAAAGGTATCTTCATAAGTTAAGGTGGTGTTAGTGATTGCTATTGAAATGTTAAAACTAAATTGTCCACTGAACTCAGAACTTTTAAGTTTAAAACAGCGATTTAAATGAGATTAGATTATCCACGCAAACTTTGAAATTAACAAACTGAACAAAAATATTGGTAGTGTTGCATATTGATATTAAAGTATTGAAGAATCAGATGAAAAAACAGTTCCTTAATATATAAAGGCTCATAAGCCTACATACAGTAATATTAATAATGCTTAAATCTAAAAACCACATATTATTTAGGAGGATTACCCTCGCAAAGAGGGGTGAGGGTCTGTTTGTTTCAAATGAGTAGCCCACCATATAATTTTGGGTCCTTCAGGTAGCCCTCATTCCCAAAAAGGTTGGAGACCCCTGGTCTATAGTCTTCAAACAGAGAGTTGTGGGTTGTGTTCCTCAGTGGGGAGCCAGAGAGGAAACATTCAAAAATACACACTGCTTTTCACTCTACTCTATAGCACAGTGCAGGCCTGGACGTGAGCACTTACTGCACAGTGGTGCAGCATGATGAAAAGCAAGATAAAACAGAGCTGTCACTAATTGAATTAAGTATGATAAGTAGCCAGTCAAGAGGACATTAAGATGGGGTGTTACCTAGGACTCACCTGCCAAACCTCCTGCAACTTACTGTACCTCACTTACTGCTAATCATAACACCAATTCATTTGGACCTACAGGCTGACACACACACGCATACACACACGCACACACACACACACACACACACACACACGTGCACACACGCACACACACACACACACGCGCACACACACACACAAACACACAGTGGCAAAAGGTAGAAATCTAATTAAAGTCCACTGCCGTCCAGGGAGTTGCGTAATGCTAACGTGCTAATGAATTCATGAATGAATTCAAAAGCTCATGCGGACTCATTAATGCATTTATCAGTCCAACTCCCTGTATCTCTCAGAACCAGAGACAGCAAAGTGATCAAAAGGGACGCCATGTGTCTCTATCAAGTTCATCTCTGAGTTTATGTGTGCACAACACATCATACATATCACTTCATAACACATGAAACGCAAACAACAATACATAAATAAATAAAGAAACAAACAAACAAGACCAGAGTAGATAGGCCATCAGAGTGTGTCATCGCATCCAGGCAGGATCAATGCATAATGCATTTCTCTGTCAGGTAGCAGAGACTGCATCTGTGGCCTGTGTGGATATTAAAGAGCAACAGTGACAGCAGCGTAGGCCAGATCAGTATCTAAGGACACCGCTGCTGGATGCTGGAGTGGCCCCCATGCACCTGGGCCTCAAGACCTCCAGATAAAACAAGACAGAAAATGGCCTTATCTAACAACACTGCAAAGCGTCTGGCCCTTAAGAGGGGCCCTGTGTTCTCACTAGAACCGTCCACTCCAGGCACAAACACCTGGACCAGACCACTTGTCGCCCCGTCTAGGGTCTGACCGGGTGCAGACTCATTAAAAATGGAAAGAAAGGCAGGAAGAAAGGAGGGGGGGGGGGGCTATTTGATTAGCATCGTCTCAGAAGAGTATGCTAATCAGACTGTGTGCTCCGTAGAGCAGGCCACACAAGTGAATGTGAGCCACTGACGCTTGCCCTGCACCTCACAACTATGCCGTTTTTGGTCGTCACTGATCTTGTTTTGTTTTTGTTTGGCTTTTGTTACCTCTCGCCAGTAAACTACATGCTGCGTGACGGGGAGGCTGCAAATTACACACAGCGCTTGGGATAAGTCATCCGGCAATCTGATTCTATTATAAAAACAGATGCATGAATATGATGCCTCTCACTATAAAAAGCTAGCTCTTCAGCAACAGGTCCATCATGTAAGAACATCTACACATATATTTACATATGTAGTAGCACATGCATATTAAAACATTGTGAAGTACATTACCTGCCCAGCTCAGCTAGACATTGAGCATACACAACTATGTGTGGGTGTAGTTCGTGAGAGGGGGTGGTGGTGAGAGTGTGGCTTTCCGTATCTGCATCAATTACCATGCGCATGTTAGATGTGTGTGTTTGGCCACCAAGTAGCACAATGGCCAAGACTGTCTATGTCGAACAGGGCTAACTAACATAATAGAATATGAAATGGTAGGTCAGGCTTATTTCAACGACCACGTGACTCCAGGTCCTCAGCACCACAAATGCCTCAAACTTGAACTTGATTTGCACATAAATGCACTGAAGCAGACAGACTTGATTTTAACCTGACATTTGAGCAAACAGAGCGAGTAGTGGCAAGGACAGCGAAGGGCGAGGCTGTGGTGGGGGGAGGGATGGAGGCTCAGCAGGAGAAGCTCCAGTCGGCACTATCTCTATGTCTCTAATGTGGAGCTGTGAAGCCAGAACGTTTCATTATGTGGGTTTTTTACTATCTGATCAGGCATATGCTGTGTGGCATACCCTGAGGAGGAGGGGGCGGAGAGGGAGGGTGGAGGTGAGGAGGGGGGGGGGGGGGGGGGGCTCAGAGTAGCAGGGGGGCGGTGGAAGCGGCAGTAGCAGCAGGCTCATCAGAGCACAGGACACGCGTCAAACCTGGAGTGCCATCCAACGCTGCCCCCAGATGAATTTAATATGGAAGTAATACAGTTGCACAGTGACAAGGCCAAATGAGAGACAGATGAAGCAGGAGAGGGAGAGAGAGAGAGAGAGGGGGGAAGGGAGAGAGCGAGTGAAAGGGAAAGAAAGGAAAATTACTACAGCTCTATTACAACATATAAATGTCGCGAGTAAAAAGAAAACAATTTCATTTCTTTGACCGGAAATTCTTTTTGAAATGGCAAAAGAGATGAGAATCTCCTCTTTCACTTGTGCTTGGCAATTACAGACCTGACATCATAGCTAATGAAGACACACAACAAAGTGACTCAGATACTGCAGGACTAAAGGTCATGACCTCAATGCGGCTACTCAATTGGGAATCTTGTCACTCAAGGTGACGAGTATGCTGTCAGTCAGAGAAGCTCCCAGATCCCTGCAATAAGTTATTCATGCCAGGCACAGAAAACTAAACAAAAGCGCACACACACAAGCCGATATACACACACACACACAAACACACTCACTGTCTCTCTCTCTCTCTCACACACACACACACACACACACACAAACATCACAAGCAAATATAATGTACAGGGTTCCTACACATTTTCCATTTCAAAATTCCATACTTTTTCCATACTCAAATTTCCAAACTTCTCGGTAGATTTTTCTCACCATATTCTCGACATTGCGGCCACTTCTGGTTTGGGATAACTCGGTGAAAACAAAGGTATGGACAACTGAGGTGAATTACAAAAATGACACTTAATATTCATCCATTTAGGTGGGTCATTTTTAGTTGTATCAAAATTGGATCTTGACGATGGGGACTGACAGTTAAGCTACACAACAGTAGGAATGGTTCATTATGACCTGAGTGAAGTGATTAGTACTGCAAATGCAACAGTCTGGAAACACAAATAGTTCTTCATACCCTTGTTTCTTTTTTCCATACTTATCCAGACCGGGAAATTACTAAAATCAAATTCCATACTTTTCCAGGTTTTCCATACTGCGTAGGAACAGGGATGGATTACTGCACGGGCCTACCGGGCCCAGGGGCCCAAGGGGTCAGAGGGTCCTGAAGCCTAAGCCTTTGCATGGAATCATTGCCTCCATATCAACAAATCAGGATGTAGGCTATGAATCTGATTGAATTTAGTATTGGCTATCCCCAAAATGCACCAGAATACAGGAAATCACATCAAACAAATTAAACATTTTCTGGGGGAGGACCCCCGAACCCCCCCTCCCACATATACGACAATAAGTGGGGGGCCCTTAATACATCTGGGCCCAGGGACCCGAAAGTTCATAATCCGCCCATGCGTAGGAACCCTGAATGTATAAACACACACACATACTGTACACACACACACAGAGCTGACTCAGGCTGAGGGGGCTGTCTCCACGCGTCCCTGCTGCGTTGGTGGTCCCAATTGGCACAGCGGGTGGTGAACACATCAAATCCTGCCACTCTGCTTCCCCAACACACACACGCACGCACACACACACACTGCATAAGGGTTCCTCCACACACTAGAGTCGTTTTGAAAATTTGATACATTTTTTTTTTAAATGTTCATATACACTTTTGAGGTTCCAGTTCCCCAGTGTTGCATAACTTGCTGTATGTGGCAGAATGAAAATGCAGTCTCAAGGTACTTATTATTATAACAGTGCACAAAGCAAGGCCCATAAAGACATGCTCAAGTGATCTGAGTATAGAATAACTTGACTGGGTTCTCTATACCAAACTCCACTGGGGTGAGCTAGAACAGACAAGGTGAGCCAGTGAGATCAGTACCTGGCCTCACACATGCTCTTCTGGACGAATGGGCCAAAGTTCCCACAGACCCTCCAAAATCTTGTGGAAAGCCTTCCAATATGTATGGAAGCCGTTATAGCTGCACAAGGGGACCGATTCCATATTAATGCCCATGGATTTAGAATGGAACGCCACTGAGGTTCTTGTGGGAGTAATGGCTGGTGTCCCAATACTAGAAACTAGAACTAAACATGAAGACATGAAACAACTTACATCATCCACTACCAATACTCTCACTCATACACACACACGCACGCACACACTCCCCATCTAAGCATAACACGCCTTGGCATCATGTATCCTGTTCTGACACACACGACTCTGACCTCTATGTAGCCTTAAACAGCCTTTCTACAAAGGCTCCAGCTGGCCATGACACATACTGAACGTGTGAGTGTCTCTGTGTGTGCGTGCGTGTGTGTGTGTGTGTGTGTGTGTGTGTGTGTGTGTGTGTGTGTGTATGTGGAAATGATAGTGCTTTCTTTTCTGGTAGGCTGCTGCTCTACCAGATAATGCTCTCCCAACCAGACGATTCAAAGTGAACTGAAAGGCTATGTAAATGTGTGTGTGTGTGTGTGTGTGTGTGTGTATGTGTGTGAGAGAGTGTGTGTGTGTTTTTCTGGTTCCAACTGTTGTGACGGTCTCGGTTGTGGGAATCACGCTTGGTTGAAGAGGCAGAACTAAACACCTTCTGGTCACTCCTTTACCTCTCCATCGCCAAAAATAGACACAGAAATCTCTCTCTCTCTTTTACACACACACACACACACACACACACACAAAATGATACACAAACAGGTGGCCTAAAGTTGGGCACCAAATCTGACACCTCATGCAATTGGATTCACACAACCACTCTCACCTGTACGAAAATCCAATGTCTTCCATCTCCATCTTCCTTCATATCTCATGCAATCTCATATCTCACTGCACCGGTTCATCACCTCACTGGGCTGGGGCATCAATGCACCCTCCCCTCCGCTACCCCAAACAAACAAACAAACAAACAAACAAACAAACAACCACAGTACACAGTCCTTTCGGATCAATCCACGCACCGCGTGGAGCCCTGTTGACCGGTGCATTGCTTGGCGTGATGCTAAATTAGACCTCTTATTATGGACAAACAAGAGAGCACTGCGGAGGATGTGTGGGTGAACATCTCTTCTAATAAGTCCCACTGAAGCTCCAGTCAATGGGAATTCAATCCACTCCTCTGTTCAGGGGGCTATCGGCCAGCAGGAGGCTGGTTTTTGAGAGTACGGGGGGTGGGGGGTTGGACCGATGGTCAAGGTTAAAATCTCTATTAGGGAGCCCACTAGAGAGCTGTCAGTGTGCAGTGGATGAGGGCGAGGTGCTCACCTGGCAAGGTAGGGCTATGGAGGCTTATCGGGAGGTGTGGGGTTGGTGTCAGTGTGTCACTTAATGGAGGGAGGGAGATGAGAATCTACTAGAGTGGAGTCGAGGCTGATAAGTTCCCAATCCATTGCCAAATGCACACATATAGAGTATATTTACTTTCTCTCTCTCTCTCTCTCTCTCTCTCTCTCTCTCTCTCTTTCTCACACACACACAGAGAGAGAAGGGGGGGGGGTACTGACAGATTTCCCTCTTCACCACAAGCCCAGAAAAATCTTCTGTCAATCACTCCACCAAGTTCACCTCAGTCCCACAGCAGCCTTGGATCAGTTTGACTCCGACTGTTGAGCTTCACATATAGATAGTGAGTGAGGCCCTCTCCCATTCCTCCACACCAGCACTGGTGTCCAGGCTTCAACGATAGCCCAGTGTGCATGGTCCTCTACTTTGCTCCTGTTTGCAGTAATGTGGTGGCTTGAAATAGACTCAAATGGATCTTAAAAAGGGAGCTGGATGAATTGGCCTGTGATTCACTCAGACAAAGATAGAAAAAAAAGAAAAAGAGGGATGCCCATGAAATGAAGGAGATTGGTGACAACAATACAGGAAGGGGGACATGATACCTTCTATCATTTTTTGAATGTGAAGTGTATCTAAAACAAAAGCCCAAAGGAGGTGCAAAGCTGACAGGGGCACAGGAAGACCAAAGAATGAGCGAATAAAAGTGTGACGCAGCTGTCATTTTCTAACAGGACGCTTTGGAACAAGTGTCAGGGCTCCTTTCTCTGAGTTCCCCAGATCAGAAGGAGCCGGGGGAACTTTCTAGAAGCGGCAGCTGTTGAGCTGTGCTGCTCATTAGAAACAAACAGGTCTCTTTATCTGATCACCAGCAGATTAAACAAGCTGCTCATTTGTCATCTCAGAGACCCCTCACTCTTTATCTATCCCTCTCTGTTTCATTCAACACCATCTCTCTCTCTCTCTCTCTCTCTCTGGTTCATTCAGTGTCTTGGTCTAATGTATTCACTCTTTTGCTTCATTTGTCTGTGTACTTTTGTCATCCTTCTCCTCTCTTTGGAAAAGGAAGAGCTCTGAAGTGAGAGTTGTGGAGATAAATCGGTCAAATGGGAGGCGCGGTGTCCAGGGTTATAGACTGGGCTCTCCGTGAAATACCAGGCCAGGAGGAGAACAATGACAACCCAGAGTCAGGCCACAGGCAGAACAACAGAGAGAGAGAGGGAGAGTGAGGGAGGGAGAGAGAGAGGGAGAGAGAGAGAGAAAGGGAGAAAGATAGAGGGAGAGGAGAGAGATAGAGAGAGAGAACAAACACAGCCTTCCATAGTCATAGCAACACAATGGGACTGCCAACAGACAATGTGCTGACAATGCTCAGAGAGAAAGAAACAGAGAAAGACAGAGAGAAAGAGACAGAGTGAGAGAGAGAGGAGAAAAGGAGAGACCAGAGAAGGATTCAGGCTCTCTTGCACTCATTAAAAGCCAAAATCACAAATTGAATGACACTAATTTGAAAGCAATGTGCTCTTGACTTACAGAGATCCTACAAATAAATATTATTATATTGTGCACTGAGAATACCATTGAGAATGCCTTGTTCAGCCCCCTGCAGTGCCTTTTACACAGATAGGGCACTGCAGGGGGCTGAACACATATTTTCACAGCAGCTGCCTTAAAGGTAGAGTTTGCAATCTTAGCAAAATGTTGATCCCTCCCCTGTGTACTCCTGAAATTATATGGTCGTTGACTGGAACTGTTTAGAGCTCAGTCCAAATCACTACACTTGTTGCCCATTTTCATTGTCAGTGGAGTGTATGGGAGTGTTTTGAGTGCACTCACTGAATGGACAGTTAGAGGATTGTTAAAAAGCAAATTGCTGAATATAAAAAAAAAAAGTGTTTTGGATTAGAATTGTGGACTACACCTTTAACATGTTTCCCCCCTTTTCTGCTCGTTTGTTCTATGACTGAGTGCATTTGGGGGGGCTGGTGTTGCCAAGATGAAGTCTGGCTCCTTTGTGATTTGGACTCTCTAATGGGGTGAGGAGGGAAAAGGATTTCCAGTGGAGGCTTTAGCCATAAGGAGCAGGAGGGGAGCAGAGCTCAGGAATCGATCCATGCGGGCCAGGACAACCAATTACTACAGGCCCTGATGAGCACACAGCCACAGAGAGAGGGGGGGGGGACGTGGAGAACAACTGAGGGAAAGAGGGACAAATAAGGAAAGAGAGAAATGGAAGAGATGGAAAGAGTGAGAGAGAGAGAGAGAGAGAGAGAGAGAGAGAGAGAGAGAGAGAGAGAGAGAGAGAGAGAGAGAGAAATTATCTCTATCAGGTTGCTTTAATTATATGGTCCAATCAATGGCTGTCGACAGGTTTCAGCAGGAATCAATGGCTGACACCACTGCATGAAGAGAATAAGTATGTGTGTGCAGGTGTGAGTGAGTGAGTGTGTGTCTGTGTGTGTGTGTGTGTGTGTGTGTGTGTGTGTGTGTGTGTACTGTAGGTGTGTGTGTGTGTGTAGGTGTGTGTGTGTGTAGGTGTGAGTGAGCGTGTGTGTGTGTGTGTGTGTGCGTGTGTGTGTGAGTGAGTGAGTGAGTGAGTGAGTGAGTGAGTGTGTGTGTGTGTGTGTGTGTGTGTGTGTGAGTGTGTGTGTGAGTGTGTGTGTGTGTGTGTGTGTGTGTGTGTGTGTGTGTGTGTGTGTGACCCTGATGAGCCTCTGTTTGGGTGGAGAGAGAGAGAGAGAGAAACCCAACTGAGCACAAACTGCACTAACTCAGATTCAATAAACTTAAAACCATTGAAGACAGACTCCACAAACTAAACCTTTGTAGTTAAAAAATAATAAAGAGAAAGTTTCCTTCCAAAGCGTCACACTGCTTGTATATCTGGTAGCAGACAGACATCAAACACAATCACCACCCATGCCATGCCTGTCTGTCATACTATGCATGCAAATCACGCTCATTGAACCTTGGCCATCGATGTAATAGGTAAGCTGACATGTCTGGGAAAATGTGTCATATGTTTGGCTTTGCATTAACTGCAGATTTAGCTTTGCATCATGGGAAATACACTAAAGATTTCTGAGATTTCTCCAAATAGCTTAAACATATATGTTCCAATAATGTTTGAATACACACAGTAAATATGACTACACTAGGCTATTTGCTGAGATGCAATATGTCAATGCATCTGCACCTGAATATGGTGAGAATTGACAAATCTGTGAATAAATAAATAATTGTGTGGAATAAATCATGGAATCCCTGGCGACTTCCTTCTCAGACATCATCCCAGGAAAGCTTCTCGGAAGGATGACTGAGCGGAGAAGTGAGTGGAGGGCCTGTGGATTTCAGGGGGAAGATTGGTGTGATTGATTAATATGGGGGGTATGTGTAGAGAGGCAGACTGTGTGATTGATTGTTGTTGTTGTTGTCGTTGTTGTGTGTGTGTGTGTGTGTGTGTTTCTGTTTGATTGAGGCAGATGTGTTTTCTCTGACAAGCTCCCATCTGTTCCATATTACTACTACACCACAGACACACACACACACACACACTGAGCCCAACTGCATGTGACTCATTGCAAATATGCAAAATATACTATGGGAACACGCTTTGGTAACAACACAACTTCCATAAGTGTACGCTACATCAGAATTTATAAGACCTGATGCAGATGGCTGTCAGCTGTCACACAGACTTGCTTTTGTCAACTCTCATGCCAAGCTGATGTAACGCCCTCTGTCACCTGTGTGTGTGTGTGTGTGTGTGTGTGTGTGTGTGTGTGTGTGTGTGTGTGTGTGTGTGTGTGTGTGTGTGAGTGAGTGAGTGAGTGAGTGAGAGAGAGAGAGACAAAAGTCTACAAATGGTTTGACGGGCACTTGGTGGCAATTTTATGTGAATTCAAAGGTCTGTCAGGAGGGTTGGGTTGAGAGGGGGTGTTGTCAACCTCCTCTCAGTGCTCATAACATTTATGAGAGAGGTGCTGCCCTGAAGGAGGAAAAAAAAACTCCGCTGTCGGGGGAGATTATGCAGTCGGAAAGGCTCTAGAAAGAGAGAGTGTTATGAAATGCCACTACATATGAAAACACTATCAGCACCACAACTACAGTATGGCAATGTAGATTCCTATGAAAGTCATGCATCATTAAGGGAGGCTGAGGAGCGTGTGTGTGTGTGTGTGTGTGTGTGTGTGTGTGTGTGTGTGTGTGTGTGTGTGTGT
>NC_055977.1:18061541-18064041 GCF_018492685.1 Alosa sapidissima
CCTCTCCTCCTCCTTGTTGCATGTCCTCCCTCCTGCTCTGTGATTCACTGCTGAGTCAGTGTGCGCCTGACAGGGGCGGGGTCCACCTGAGCACACATCACCTCATCTCGCTCCGCCACTCTGTTTAGGCGGGACCCCAGGGACTCGGTGTCAGGCCTGCTCACTACACATGGACACACAGACACACACACACACACACACACACACACACACACACGCACACGCACACGCACACGCACACGCACACACACACACTTTTAATCTGCTACTTCATCCTGCTGTCTTCTCCTCTCTGTCTGGCTCCCTCACTCAACCCTTCTGTTGTTCCTCTGATTCTATCTTCCATGTCACCTCCATGTCATCCTTTCTTCCATTCTCCTTCTCCCACCCTTCTACTCTCCCTCCCTCCCTCTCTCTCTTTCTCATTTCTCCTCTGCTCAATGCTTACCTTATCCCTCTCTCCATCCGTTATTAACTGTCCCTACCCCCCCCCCCCCCTCTCTCTCTTCCTCCATCTCTCTCTGGGATGGACAGCTCCTGGGTGTCGACGCTGGAAAACAGGCAGATAAATCAGTCTGACCGGCTTCCCCGTGGCTCCTCCCCAGCGTCCATCCATCACGGTGACGGGCGGCGTCTGACAGGACCCTAGCGCCGCCCCTGATTTATTGACACCTCCCACCGCTGCTGTCAGCGCCGCGGCGACGCACCTCCGACATGCCAGCCGAGCCATCACCCAGCAACGCAATCAGCACCTCCCATGGAGTCATAGAGTCATCTCCCTCACACACACAAGCGCACACACGCGCACACAAGCGCACACACACACACGCACGCACGCACGCACGCACGCACGCACGCACGCACACAGATAACCACTAATCTACGGACTTCTGAAGCTGTGATCTCACAGTATCCAATCAAACACTATCTCTAGGGATCGAGTGAGATGTTTTCAATTCCACATCAGAGTTGTACTCCTTCAGATCATCTCCCTATCTCCGCCTGTTCTTTCATCCTCTGACGCCTCTGTGACCTCCCTCCTTCTCCGCCCATCTGGGCCCCATCTGGGCCCCATCCGGCACTAACAAACCCAGACTGCTGTACATGACGGCACTACTCTGCTGCTGAACAGTCTGCTGGGAGTTCTTCACCATTGCTGAAATCACACATAGAGGCACTTTGATTTATATTCATGTTTCCACATGAATATAAAAAGGTCCCCCCCCCCCCCAATGCTCAAAGGCTTCCGTGCGTCTATTGAGTGCTATGAATACTACAGTCAGATATATAGACTCATGGGGCTTTAAACAGACACACAGACACACACACAGTGCTGAGTCAGAAACACTGCATGCTGAAATACATCATTCCCGAGAGATGCAGGGCATGGGGTCAGGACAACCCATCAAGAGCAAGGCTTACAGGGGTTTACACACACACACACACACACACACACACACACACACACACACACACACACAGAGCAGAGCTATGTTCTTCCAAAAAAACCCTTGGTGCAGCTACTGAAATTGCTGTTCAGAAAGAGCTTGTAGTGAGATTGCTTGTTTTCTACCTGTAACACTGTGATTAAAAGGCACAACATCTAAGCCTTAAGTAATATAAGGAATTCAGTTTTCTTGATTTAATTACTATTTAATTGCTTGTTTTCATGCTTTGTTTACTAAATTACACCACAAATACAAGCAAAACGAAAGTTAATTGACTTTACTGCTCCTTCATTGTATCCTGATTCCTTCATCCCCCCACCCCTGCACGGCATGAACATGAGCGGAGATGACCGAGGGAGTTTGCTGGCCACTGCGACTCCCTCAAGGCTGGTGGGCTGTGGGCAGCATACCCGCGGGCACAGAGAAACACTGACGGCGTGTGCCGTGCCCAGTCCAGTCCAGTCCAGTCCAGTCCAGCCCAGCCCAGCCCAGCTCAGCCCAGCCAGACCATCGGTCAGTGGTGGACACTACATGCAACTGCAGCAGGACAGAGCGCAAAGGATGCCGACCTCCTTCACCGACACCATCCCTGTCCACTCCACCTGCGTCCCCTTCTCTCCATCTTTAACCATTCCTCTACCACTAACTAAAAGCACCTCAAAGCAGAAGTGACCGTGGGTAGAGGGAATTATCAACTAAGTGAAAGTAAATGCCGGCATCTGGTAGTCACGCTTCACGCTTGGGCGCTCAGGATTAGACAGAGCCTTTGTCGGGCTCTCTTGGATTGCACAGGTCTTTAGCTTGCCACCCCCCCCCCCCACACACACACACCTCTCACACACTCTAACTCTCTCTCTATTTAGCTTTCTCTCTGTGCCCAAACATTTGCCTTCCAGTTCATGAGTGAATCTGTAAGTAGTCCGGGGCCAGGCCTGTTCCCACTGGTATTCTGTTGGCTTCGACGATGAAGTCACCAGTAATTCATCCCTCCCTCCCTCCCTCCCTCCCTTCCTGTCCTCCTCTCTCTTCCCCTCTTTCCACCCAAATGACAT